>NW_009722163.1:11742-12740 GCF_000703405.1 Apaloderma vittatum | reverse complement strand
CCTGCCGGGCCACCTGGGCACCCTGCTGGCTAATGTTCAACCAGTTGTCACCCAGCACTGCCAGCTCCCTCTGCACTGGGCCACTCACCAGCCACTCCTGCCCCAGTCGGTACCACCCTCACAGAAAAGAATTTCTTCCTATATCTCCATCAAAATTTATTCTCTTTCAGTCTTAAACTGTTACTCCTTCTTCTATCACTACACTCCCTCACCAAGAGTCCCTCCCCAGCTTTCCTGTAGCACTCTTTAAGTGTAGGAAGGCTGCTCCGAGGTCTCTTTGGGAGCCTCCTCTTGTCCAGGCTGACCAGCCCCAGCTCTCTCAGTCCGTCCTCCCAGGGAGCTGCTCCAGCCCCCTGAGCATCTTGGTGGCCTCCTCGGGACTCACTCCAACTGATCCATATCCTTCAATCTAATATCCTTATCCAAAATCTCTCTAATGAACACATACAGTTCTTTCTGTGGGCAATGGAGAGAAAGTAGCCACGGAACACATGAATTCCCCTTCTCTACCTGAAACCGTGCAATGACACAATCTAGAAACGCCTTTTGGCAGTCAATTGCTTTGACTTTACAACCAGCCTGGATATTAAGTTTCATTTAGACATCTTTTATCTGAATCACAGAATCACAGAATCATGGAACAATTCAGGTTGGAAAAGACCCTTGGGATCATTGAGTCCAACCATTAACGCCACACTACAAGTTCACCCCTAAACCATATCACTCAACACCACATCTAAGCAACACTGAAACCCATCCAGGGATGGCGACTCAACCCCCTCCCTAGGCAGTCTGTTCCAGGGTATGACCACTCTTTCTGTGAAGAATTTCTTCCTAATGTCCAGCCTAAACTTGCCCTGGTGCAACTTGCAACCATTCCCCCGGGTTCTGTCCCTAACTCCCTGTGAGAAGAGACCAGCACCAATCTCTCTACAACGTCCTTTCAAGTAGTTGTAGAGCATGATGAGATCCCCCCTCAGCCTCCTCTTCTCCAAACT
>NW_009722163.1:0-11516 GCF_000703405.1 Apaloderma vittatum | reverse complement strand
GTTGGCCTTCTTGGCCACCTGGGCACACTGCTGGCTCATATTCAGTCAACTGTCAGTTAGAACACCCAGGTCCTTTTCCGCCGTACAGCCTTCCAGCCACCCTAGGGTGGCACATCAAATTGGAAATTTGTTTGTATACCCTCTACTTCAAAAGCAGAGATGGATATAGACCATTTGGAATTGAAAATAATTTTGTCATCTTTGGTTTAAAATAATGGCAGAAGACTCAATCCACAGCCGTAACAGTGCAAGTCGTTCTAATGAGTTTTTTTGAAAAAAAAAAGATTAAGTAATCACTTAGCAATACTCATGCCTACACGATCATCTTGAAGGATTTAAAGTCTCATTTTGCTTTACACAAATACATACACATACATATAAGAAAATATATGTGTGTATATATATCTATACATGGGGGTTTTTAATCTATATATAAAAACATATACATCTAAGATACCTGGATCCAGAATGTCAACTAGCTGAGTCGATGGATAAATAAGCTTCACAGCCAGTGGGACTAGAAGAGTGAAAGAGAGAGGAATTACTTCTCTAAATTTCTTTTCTTATTTTTCTTTAGTTTCCCACCTCAGGCTCTTTGCCTCAGTTTGATGCTTCAAACTTTGTTCCCTCAAAGTTGTAAATGCAGGTCAGTTTGAAATCAAAAACTGAAAAACAAAATCACAGAAATATTTGAAACCTTTGCCCAAAGGTCCTTTCCAACTGACACTCCCATGGAAGCCGTACCCTGCAAACAAACCTCTTACTCTTTCTGTGAACAGCAGTCTCTGAGAAATCAAGAGGGAACAGCTGAAAAGGACAAAGATCCTCTTCCAACATATTTGCAAAAAAAAACTCACACAACAGACAAAGTAACAAATCACCTAGGTTGGAGAAAATGATCAGAAGCAAAAAAGAAAGTGGGAGAGGGGGACTTTGGCCCTTTGATCAGCAGCAGATGATTTTATATTTAACTTCATGCAAGTCAGGGCCATTGTGTGGTGGCCCATGAAGGACAACAGAGTCCCAACTCTTGTGGAGATATTCAGGAATTGCTGAAGAAAAAAATGAACAATCATAGAAGTTTCTGGATTGGAGCTCACCTGGGGAATGCCTGACGTAGTAAGTGAACTCTGGGGAGATCCAAAGGTACAAAGATACGTCACTGATAACACAAATAGGTAATTTTATTTCACCGCTGCAGTGGCATGACAGCAAAGAGAAAAGAGAGAATTCAAAAGACAGAAAAGTTATCATAATCTTGTATCACACCGTATAAAAGGGGATCTGACAGTCTGACAGGTCCTGAGGTGTCACAGTTGGACAACAAGTTACCGGTGAGTAAAAAAGGAACTAAAATAGGAAAGATGAGCATGTAGAGAGGTTATGTGAGTGCTGTCTTCTTCCCTCCTCCCTCTTCATCCAGACCAGACACTTTATATGAATTTCACTAAAAGTAATAGATGAACAGATAAGGGAAATGTAAGAAAAGATACTCATGGAGAAGAGAGGATGAAGAAGCTTTTGCCTACTGACTATAAATTTGGACCAAGGAAGCGGTACTTTCAAACACAACACTTTCAGACACTAATAAGGAAAGATCAATAATGACAAAATGACATTTGGATTACAGTCAACCGAGAGGAAAAAAGATCTTGACACACTTCAGGGTAGCAGGAAAAAGTAGGTACTGGAAAAATGCCAAGTCATTTAATTTAGAGCTAGATTACACCACCTTCCCTTTACGCTATTCCACAAACAGTAGAGCTAAGATAAGGGGCAAAGTACTACTTAAACCGAGAAGGGTTCCTTGATTTATTTTAAAATTCTGGGAGGTTTCCAAATCTGAACTAGGCTGTCAGCTTGTTGATAAATTATACAATGCGACAGGCAATATTTGGTTCGGGAACTGTTCTCAAAAAACACCTCCTCCTTTAATCTCTTTTCACTAATCCTGCATCACCATTACCACAGGCACATAAAGGTTGCAAGAAGCTTTCTTTGGGGGCACCACTTTAGCCCTCAGCCAAGAGAGGAGATCCAAAGCAATTCAAGGCATTCTCAAAAGCCTCTGAGTGTTTTGGATTCCCCTTCTGTTTAGGGTTTGGGCTTTGTTTTCTTTTTTTTAAATGTCAATTGATTGTTTGCTTATCACCTTGAGCACATTCAGACGAGTGCTGAATAAGCTCTCCTCATGCAAGAGAAACCGAAGATCAACTGGTAAACTCTGACTTCACCCTGTTCAGCTACAGCTGTCCTATCCAAGGGACGCATATAACCCATCGAAAAGACACACACCATGAGATGGGAGACACAGTAAGTGGCAAGAATCATGAAATTTAACTATTTGCTGCAGACAATCATTCCTCAGCGTTAATTCAGAACTTGGGCAAGATGCTCAGTGGCTCTACGGCAAGTTAAAGCACCAGCAAAGATCACTCCCTGCTTTGTACATGGTTCAAAAGAGTCAAAAGTCTCACACTATTGGTATCTATATTTATACGACTCAGAAAAAATGCAAAGAAGTTACTGTACTCCTGTAATACATCTGGAAATATTCAGGTACTTAAATATAGCTCATGCTATTTTAGATGCCTAACATATCTGAGACATCCTGCACTAAATGGTACAAGAAGAGTGACATCTTTATAGTGCTGTCCTGGTTATTATAGTTCACTGTACACACACAATTTTTATATTCCCAGCACCAAAAAGCCACTAGAAAGAGGACAGGCTAACTGAAGAAAAGTAAAGAGAGAATACCAAAAGCACTGATTTAATAATGCTCAAGCTCATGAAGAAGGACCATGAATGAAAGAAGTCCTGTTTAGAAAGGAAAGATTCATAAATTTGAAACCATGAGGTCATCGAGAATGATTCATTAGCATACCATTACTTTATAATAATTTATTCACACAGCCTTCCCCTTGTTAAATCCATCAGTATAATTGGCACTGCCATCACAAGTTCATAGAATCACAGAATCATAGAACAATTCAAGTTGGAAAAGACCCTTGGGATCATCAAGTCCAACCATTAACCCTACACTACAAGTTCACCCCTAAACCATATCACCCAACACCACATCTAAGCGACACTTGAACACATCCAGGGATGGCGACTCAACCTCCTCTCCAGGCAGTCTGTTCCAGTGTCTGACCACTCTTTCTGTGAAGAATTTCTTCCTAATGTCCAGCCTAAACTTGCCCTGGTGCTACTTGCAACCATTCCCCCGGGTTCTGTCCCTAACTCCCTGTGAGAAGAGACCAGCATCAACCTCTCTACAATGTCCTTTCAAGTAATTGTAGAGCATGATGAGATCCCCCCTCAGCCTCCTCTTCTCCAAACTGAACAGACCCAGCTCCCTCAATCGCTCCTCACAAGGTCTGTTCTCCAGGCCCTTCACCAGCTTTGTTGCCCTCCTCTGCCCTCGCTCCAACACCTCGAGATCTCTCTTATACTGAGGTGCCCAAAACTGAACACAACACTGGTGTGGCCTCACCAGTGCTGAGTACAGAAGGACAATCACCTCCCTTCTTCTGCTGGTCACAACATTTCTAATACAAGCCAGGATGCCGTTGGCCTTCTTGGCCACCTGGGCACACTGCTGGCTCATATTCAGTCGACTGTCAATTAGAACACCCAGGTCCTTTTCCACCAGACAGCCTTCCAGCCACCCTTCCCCAAGCCTGTAGCGTTGCATGGGGTCGCCATGACCAAAATGCAGGACCCTACACGTGGCTCTATTGAATTTCATACAGTTGGCCTGGGCCCATCGATCCAGTCTGTCCAGGTCCCTCTGTAGAGCCTTTCTACCCTCCAGCACATCAACACTCCCTCCCAGCTTGGTGTCATCTGCGAACTTGCTGAGGGTGCACTCAATCCCCTCATCAAGATCGTTGATGAATATGTTGAACAGGAGCGGTCCCAGCACCGAGCCCTGAGGGACACCACTCGTGACCTGCTGCCAACTGGATTTAACTCCATTGACCACAACTCTTTGGGCCCGGCCACCCAGCCAGTGTTTCACCCAGCAGAGTATGCGCCCATCCAAGCCATGGGCAGCCAGCTTAGCCATAAGGATGTTGTGAGGGACGGTGTCAAAGGCCTTACTGAAGTTGTATCCATCCACCTTCCCAAGGAGAAATCCACAGGAAGAGGTAGGACCAGTGAATGAGGAGGGAACGGTGCAGAGAGATCACGAAGGAAATCACTGTACTGGGAATGGACAGCACATTTATCATAAATAAATGACGTTACCACCAGCAAGGAATCACTTCTGGGAATGCAAGGAGGTAGGTTAAAAACCTCTCCAAGCTCTCCTCACACTCACCAGGAAAACTGCTCTGTCAGAAGTAGTTTGTGCCCTGAGAACTCATGGGCCATAGCAGATCCACAGCGCTCACAACCTGGGTCAGAAGAAAAGCTACAAAATAGAGCCATTAATATTTGTGCTTGATTAGTGGTTTTTGATGTTCAAATCAGCATTAAATGTTAATGACTTAATCAGCAACGGAAAAAGATATAATTTGAATTAGTGCTAGTTCTTGACAGGGAAAAAAATTTAATACCTGGAAATCAAGTGACTTAAGTGAAGAAGTCACAGTAGTTACAATCATGGATCTAAACTGTGTGAACTCTAAATACGCTCAAGTCAGATTCGCAAGATTTGGATTCAGCCCTCAAATTTGTCACAGGCTTCCTCAACTGGGAAAGGCAAATTAGACCAAGTTTAATGCTTGAAGTTGGGGATAAGATTTCAGAAACGACAAAAAGCAGAGGGCAAGACTTCCAAGACATGTAGGGCTCAGAAATGGAAATCGATGAACTACAAACCCTTGACTTGGACACGTGGATTGAACCAGGCCAGTCCTCCAGCCCAGATGAACTTCATTATTAAGCACATATACTTGAGATATAGAACAGACTCAAGCCAAACTCATTTATAACATTACAAACCTCACAAGACTAATTGAGGACGGAGAAATATGGTCACAATAGGTGCTACTCCCCCATTAGTGTACTCTATGTAATGAACAGAGGAACAAATGGGCTCGCAGGGGTCAGTCACGCTCACAAGTAGTGCCGTGGACGTGGGCACCCTTCATTAGATAGCTCAAAACATAATTCCTGAGAAAAGCCAGGCTGACGTTTGAGCAAGAGGAAAACCTTGGAAGCTGCTGCATTTATGCTTAAGCAGCGCAGAAATGTGCTCGTGCACGGAGTCTGCACACTGCTGCAAATTAATCCCTCAGGAAGATCTTATTCGCCCGTATCACCTACCAGGAAGTCACCCGAGTCATAGTTTGTAAAGTTAAGGTCTCTATTTGCTGACCAGACTTTGTACTAGGATCAAGTAGTAAAATATTAGAAATCACTCAAGAAATCAGAATCATTCATTGTGAGGAAAATATGAAAACAATGACCATGGGGTTTTTTCAGTTAGAAACTCAGCATGCTAGCTGCACTGGTAAGACATTTACAGTTAAGCCTGCCCATTGCTCACAGTCGATTTGTTCCGTGTTACCTATAGCACCGCCAGCTTTCCATTGCTAGAAGAAAAATTTTCCATACCAGTGTCTATGGCATCTATAAAAATCTATTCGATTTTTCTAAATTCCAAGTAACTTTCATTCATCCACTTGTCAAAACAGTTTTAAGAATATAAATGAATGTTTCACCAAGGTTTAAAATAAAAATCTGCAATCATTTAATTAAAGAGTTCCAGCTGCCTCCCTGTTTTGAACTCAGAATTTGAAGTTAGATCTTGTCTTGCTCAGTGCAACCTCTCTTCCTTGGAACTTCTCAAGCTGGGATTTAAAGCAGAAGCCACAAAGCTTGTTGCTTTCTTCAGTCAAACAAAAAAAACTGCCACAATCCGCTGCCAGCGTGTTCTACCTCACAGCTACCTAATAATCCTGCCAGTTATTATCTTTGGCTTTCTTAAGCACATGTAGCCTTCCCTGAACCCATGCTCCTACTGCCTCGCTTCTGTCAACATAAAGTGTGGCTTGAGGTATTGTCCGGACTTGATTTGAAGCCACAATATCACTACAAGTCAGGCAGAAAAAGGTGTTTTCAAATCCTCATACAGGCGATACACGGTGTTTTAATCTGCATAATAAACTGGTAGGGGAGCAGCTGAAATGGAACGGCGAGGGACAAATTGGCAAATTCTGGTCCCAGTTGAAGTGATGGACTTAACATTCTGTGATTCTGCGATTCTGTGATGGTCTTTATTACCAATTACACATCATCTGTAATTACTCACTCACACGCGTTAGGATCTTACGTTAAATCCCAGAAACAACAATCTAACTCGGGAGATTTTAAACAAATCAAACTCAAAACAGGAGGAAGATAAACAAGTCTCTAGTTCCAGCTGATGAAAATATTTGCCTTAGTAAGGACTATTCTGCTGAGCGCAAGCAAATTTAAGATTAACTTTACGGTTTTTAAGATTAAGATTAATTTTAAGTAATCTTAAGTAATTTTAAGATTAATTTTTTGCTATGACATTGTTGCAGGTTCTCTACGTTATTTTTCAAAAGGAAAAAAACAAATGGTAGCACTTCCCAGAGCTTCAGTGAAGGTTGTTCTGTTATGGTTTGTTTCATTTGGGTTTTAATTTGTAAAAAGATTCAATTCTTTGTACACTGTAAATCAAATTAAAGCCTGCCTGGGGACTCATCATCCCAAGCATCTAATGAAGAAAATACATCAGGTCTGATGCAAATTTATTGGATGTTTTTTGCACAAAGGAGACAACAAAATAGCCAAGAAGAACCACATATAAGTGAGGAAACAGATGATATTTAATTAAATAGATATTCCTGGCAATGCTTCAAGGAATGAAATTATACGAGTGTTGGACAGCCGAATTTTGAAGCAGGTTACTAAGATTTAAACTACATTGCTCATTGTTTCTTTCTACTTCTTACCTAAGAGACAAACAGTTCTTAGAAATCAGGCATCTAAAAGCAAAGTAATATCACACATTCTCTATTGATGTTTAATAAAGGGTTTCCTTGAAAAAAAAGTCTATTTTTGTTAACTCTATATTTATGCTTCTTACAAATATTTTCACTCCTTCCATAAAAATCATTAATCAAGTTGATTATTACCATACTAATGCACTCTTAAATACTACACTGAAACTAGGTTAGAGAATTTTAAAAATTACTTCTCTGGAAGGCAAATTATGAGGGCACTTTATTAACAGGCAGCCCTTTAAGTATTTTAGGAAGAGTACAGCAATATAACACATTGACAAAGAACCTAGGATGTGATGTAGACAAGACATAAGACCAATTTTCTGTCTCACCTGACTGTGGCTAAGTCTGACGACCGAAAGATTACAGATACAGACCCAAGCAAAGGTTCCTTGAAGTGAACCTGTGCAAAAGAAATTGAAATTCCGCTGGTCCTTGCCTGTGTCTACTGTGGTCTTGCACCCTCAACAGGAAAAGGTTGCAGCAGAATCAGGGTGTCCATGAAAGAACAAAGTGTTTAACATCATTATTACAGATGGAGGTTCTTAAGTTTACTCTTTTTCTAGCTATAGTTTCATTTTAATAAGTGAGATGGAAGGGAAAAAAAACCTTTAGTCAATGACTAAAACGGGTGTCCTCATTGAGGGCAGTCAGGTTTTAGTTATGGACTTCAATCGAACCCCACTTTATTCTGAAAGTAAAAACAATAAAGGCATGATACTACTTCTACTGGCTTTTGACTGCCATTTGGTTTCTGAAATCCTTCCAAATCATTAATTACATTAACCATCAGTAGCAGCTGAACAGCTATGGAGTCAGTCACGTTGGTTTTGGCAGCTAATCACAGAAGTAAACTGACACCTTTAGTACAAGGTACATCTCACGGAATTCTCTAAAATGCATATATGCTAGTTTTAGTCACGCTTGCTAACACAGACCTTCTAGAGAAATCAATAATATCTCCCATTTTCTTTTAACTGAGTTAGTAGTTGGAATCGAAAGGAACTCAAGTCACCTGAGACCATAGAACCATAGAATGGCCTAGGCTGGAAGGGACCTTAGAGATCATTTAACCCAACATCCCTGTCATGGGCAGAGACGCCACCTCTCGACTAGACCAAGCAACACATGGGGACCGAGCAGGAATCGAACCCGCAACCTCGGTGTTGTCACTGTTGTCAGCACCACACTCAACGCACTGAGCTAACCAGCCCCCTTATTTAACAATTTCAAGCTTCCAGTCACCAGCACTCGCGTAGTTCCCAGATACTCTTAACAAACCTCTATCTCCCAGGACATCCGACTTCACGTGCAAGCTGTGGGTACAAGGAACAAAGGCCACAAAGACAAGAGTTTGATTTTTTACATCCCTCGACCCAGTGGCTGTGTTTGCAAGAGCAAGTAATTCAGTTCCACGGAAATAAATCAGTAATCAGGCAGTCGTTGATGACGTCCCTATCTGTATATTATACACAGTACAGGATGTTATTCGGATGAGTCTTTCTCCGATGTGCTGATTATACAGGTGTATTAAGCTGTCAGGCACTAGTTCAGCTTTTATTTTCCAATATGATGAGCTGGTCTAGTTTCCTCCACAAGGAGTGTTCTCACCAAACCAAACTGATATCCAGAAAGGAGGGATAACTGGAGGATTTCATTTAAAATGACTCGAATGCTACAACCAAATTTTAGCCGTTCTTTCCCCTCCCCCTCCATCTGATACCTATTTGGCAAAATTAGAAAATCCGCTACTTTTTCTGCAGACGAGCAAACTTTTATTATTAATGTCATACCAAATGCTTGCATGTTCATTAGCAAATACCGACGCAGACAAACATTAATGATTCGATCGTCTGCAAATAGTCTTGTGGCTCCATTCCATAAGGTAGCTCATCACCCTAAATAAATGGGAGTCGTTACAAAGTCGTAGCAGAAATCATTACTTCACCCTCTTGATTTTTTTTCCTGGGATTGTTCTTGAGCTTTAAAGATTTCTATGACAGGTTTGTCAGCAAATCAGCAATATTTTGAACATTCCCAAAATCACGGTAACTGTGCTTTGAAGTAAAATATCACATTATTCCTCTTTCTGCTAGATGTGTGTTTATTAGCCCTCTCAGCTGAAAAAGTGCAAACTGCAGCCAATCACGCCTCTTGAAAATTTTTTACAATGATATCGCAGTGAAGAAACAGACTGTGTGTGTGCATGGTAGATAACAGGAATATTCATCTCGAGAAAGTTATCAATAAGCTATCTAAGAAAATGCAAATTCTAGTTTTCATTATTATTAATCACTGATATTGGGCACGCTCTTGCTGGGAGCTGAGCAATCTGGCTCTAAGCCAGTAAAGCACTTAAGCGTTTTCTTATCTTTGTGCATTGAAGTCAATATTATTATTCACGTGCTTAAAGTTAAGCGTGTGTAAAAAAGCGGAATGTTCAGCCTTGCTCCAGACTGAACACACCAGAAAAGCACAATTAACGGAATATGGAAATATAAAAATAAAATCTTAGGCCAGAATGTTCTACAGATTGAAATTAATGTTCATTTTTAAACAGTTCTATTCCTCCAAGATCTGCTCCGTTTCATGAGGTTGACAGTATGACAGCACGTGCGTCTGTCCAACAGAGGAGAAAGATTTGAGGATTACAATTCAAATATTATCTTATAATATTTATCCCTATATCTTATAAAACTATTAAATGCGAGGGACTCGATTCACGTCTGATGTAACTCTGGCTGAAATCAAAGAGTTGCAGCAGGGATGAAATTAGCTTTACGTGCGTGTGAGCTTGGGCTTTTTCCCTAGACGTCGCTAGTCTTGGGGATGTTAAGCTTTTGTAAACCTCCATTAAAGAGCTTTTATGAACTACTGTTGCAGTTTCCATAGAAACAGTAGATCATAATTTCTGCAAGAATATGAAGTCTTTTTCCAAGACTTTTGATAATAATTTCCTCAAAATGACCTCCAGGTAATTAACGTGCTAGTTTGACCCCTACTTTAACGTTATTTTCGAAGAAACAAGCTGCAGTGCTCCTTTAAAAATCTAAATGCGTTGTTTGTACCAAGCAAAAAAAAAAAAGACCTTGGAAGTTTGGATCCACTCAAGCAGATTTCTTGCACGTGGCCAGCTCAGGCTTCTGCTTCTTGTAACAGATTGCTCTGACCTTGCGGAAGATGACATACATGGGTCTGACCTCTATGTCTTTGCAAAATTAGCAGTCGGAAGCCTACGAAATCAAAACTGAGCGCTCCATCTGTCCAAATCCCACCAAGAATCTCTGTTCTCAAAACCTGAGAATTTATTGCACAACGTGCACCCGACGTGAAACATCTTTGATGAAACTGTAGCGATCACATTGTCTCTGAGCAACGCTGCCTTTCTGGAAGTGCCGACTAGAGTGCCAAGGGTACAACAGACCTTTCAGAATTCTACGTTATTTTCACAAGACAAAAAGAAAACGAAAACAAACAAGATTTTACTTTAGCTTCACACATTTAATTGACTAATTTCTATTTACTTCAAGAGTTGATTAGAATTTGATTCTGGTGGTGGTATTAGGCATTCACAATTCTGGAAAAATGCTATCAAACTTTGCAATTTAACTTTGGAAATCTAGTGGTCAAAACCTTCTCTGGTTGTATTTATCCTAAATCTTTATTTATCCTGATCTGCTCTCTCTCATTACAGGCATGAATCTTGCTTCTTCCCTTCTTCTCTCTCTTCCTTCCTCTCTCCGTTCCTCTCTCTTTCTCTTTCTCTCTTTCACTGTTTTCAGTTTTGCAATTTGGTTTTCCTTTTCCAGATGAACTCTTTTTACCTGGTGACACAGTTCTACTTACAGTCCTCTATTTGTAGTTCTTTCATTTTTTTATTGCCATGAGAAGATCTCATGGATCATCTGTTGGTTTCCAGAGACCCATTTCCTAATTATGCACTTCCACTTTTTTGTTATAGTTTTATACAGAATGGCACCTTTGTTCAAAAATGAGTATATAAAAAAAAGAAACAAATGAAAGGATGCTCCTTTCTATATCAGAAACTTGAAAGTCTTCTCCAAATGGGATTATCTGCATATGTTCATCAATACATGAAAACTACCAGCTGATTAAAAGCATCACAGAAAATATATCCATCAGAGTGTCTCCTCAAACAATCTGGACCATTTTGTGTATTTATTTACACATATATATTGAAGTAGAAATCAGACATCACTCTTTCGGAGAGCACTGAAATGTGCGGAGCAACGATCCGTCTCCTCCTGAGTCAGACTCTCAAATTGTTCAGTTCACATGGAAGCTTATTTTTCATTGGGCTCTGTTACCATTGGAAACGTCGCTGTTCTCATGGACAGCATTTCAAAATGTATGTATATCTATTTGCAACGGATCTCATACACTTCCCATCTACTACATTTTTTTTTCTATGTTTAAAGAAACAGAAACTGTTGAACGGCTCCGGGTTGGATGTTCCTTGCTCCAAGAAAGAGCTTTTTAGAATCATAGAATGTCTTAGGTTGGAAG
>NW_009722162.1:15634-16924 GCF_000703405.1 Apaloderma vittatum | reverse complement strand
ATATATATAAAAATATATATATATATGTATATAAAAGTATCTTTTCAAGCTGACTCCATCTTTGTTTCAGAAGTCTCCTTGTAATTCCCAGGTTACTGTTTGATCCGTCTTGTCGTTGTATTCCTCTTTTATCAGATTAGGTTTAGGTAAATATTTGCTCAAATGATGTGTGTTCAGTTCACCCATACCATTTACATTCACATTTCTACTGTAACAAGTGGTGTTATCCAAGCCATTTGCCAAGGACGGACCAGGTGAGAACCTCAATATGTATTTCTGAATTTCAGAATTACTGATCACTGTATACATGTTACTGGAATAAAATTCATCTTCTAAGTTTGAAAGATGTTGATTTCTCAATTTCGATTTTACTTTTTTTCCTGCCTGCGCAAAACAAAAGCTTCTGGCCTTAATATCCAACTAGGATGCTTCAAATAACTTTCATAGACCCAGCTACTAAGAAGAGTCAAATAAAATAATTTAGGGTTGCCAGGTAATTAAGGAACAAAATAGTTCATGTGGGATTTTTTTAATAAAAAGACAAAATTTGGGAAAAATAACTTAAAATTCCTACTACATTCTGATATTGAAATTGCTATATGCACTGCTGACCACTGCATGGTTCACTAAATCTGTAACAGGATCACCTAAAACAGAGCCTGAGGTGACAGTGCTGATTGTTGAAGTAAAATGTGAGATTCATAGTCCATATCAGTACTAGCCACTGTTAAAGAAGACTTCATTTATTTAGCTCTCAGATCTCCCTTTTCAGTCTCAGAACATGTGTCATCATCACTAGATAATTAGGCCAGTATTATCCAAAAAAGAAGATAGGGAAAAGCTAAAAATGATGACAATGAAACATGCACAGACATTTGAACAGTTACTATTACAAAATCAGTAAGAAAAGAGCAAAAAAAAAAAAAAAGAAGAGCAATAATCAGTCTTTTTATCATTTATCAGGACCTGGAGAATCATCATGTATAGGGTGCTCATTGTGATTGAAAATGTGAATGCTAAGGAGTGAGTTTTCTCATATTCTGGAAGGTCACATTGCCCTGTAGGCTATAGAAGTCTAAAATGCTTTGAATTTGTAGTTTAATAATGGAATTTGGTTTGTGACCTTAGCATCGCAAATGATCTGCATGTGTCTGTAAGAACAGTAGATCTATAGTTTAAATGCAATAAAATAGAAAAATTTGTAAGTCTTTGCAAAAAAGTCTGAAAAGAACAGTGAAGATTTGTCGGCTTCATTTAGTCCTGAGATAAACCTCTTTCTTCCTGCAAGGG
>NW_009722162.1:3141-15603 GCF_000703405.1 Apaloderma vittatum | reverse complement strand
GTCCCCACATCTCCGGAGCAGAAATGGTAAGGAAGAAGCTAAGAACCATACACTACCACTATTTTATCTTAGTTTACAGTATCGGGGACATTGAAGGCTAAAATGAATGTCCTTTTCTTGAATGTCCTCAAAGGCTCTTTGAATAAAGTACTGCAAGGAGAGTTAACCTTCTAGGGACTTGGTCTTCAATGGTTATGCACATCCAGGAGATGTGAAGCGAGTCTGAAGCTACAGCACAGGTGAGTGATGAGACAGGGAGGGTTGAGTGCTCCATGCACAGATTCAAGGATTCACATTTATCTTGGCAGGGCAGATTTGAAGAAATCTACCATTTGTTCAGCAATAGATCTCACTGATCCCTGCTCTTTCCCCAAGAGGTTTAGGCAAATCTTTTCCTAAAGAATATTTTCCATTGAGAAGCCCTCTTCCACTGGAGTTTCCTGGAGGAGCAAGGAACTCGTCCTTCAGTTCAGAATTAGCCGACACAAATCACAAGCTGACTTCAGTAGATGAGTGAGTTTCCTGACACATGATTAAGTAAATACCAGCTAAAGGTCTTATGCTCTGTGATATGAATTAATGATTTCCTAAGCAAGATTATTTCATTAATATAAATTAATATCATTTTTTCTCAAGGAAATTAGCCTGAGTATCTAAATCTCAGATATAAAGAGACAATCTTATAAGGTATTGGGTATTCTTAGATCCAGCTGGCAATGCTCAGTGCTGATGAAAATCAGGCTAGAAGTTGCAGGTATTGAAGATTATTTAGGTATCTCATTATCTAACTATGAGGTCAGTATTTAGATAACTTGCAGCATTAAGATCAACATAGTTGAATTTTAACATCAGAAGTTAGTATTTTTAATGTTAAAATATTATAGTCTAAGCAATAATGTATATAAAATGCATATATTCATGTAAACATGTAAAAATATGTTGGATAGAAATTATAGGTCTATTAGCATTCAGAGTTAAGGATTGTTCTGTTTCTTTCAATTATATTCGTTTGAAAAACAGAAATAGTCATATTAAATGTATTTCTGTCATTAAATGTATTTCTATCTAATAAATATATTTCTGTGAAATACAGCTCTACAGTTCAGAAAATGTATTAAACCCCCTCAGAATGCTTTTGAATTAACTGCGCATTCCTGAGATTTTTGTTGCTTTGTTTCTTTT
This sequence comes from Apaloderma vittatum, assembly GCF_000703405.1. Taxonomy (NCBI): domain Eukaryota; kingdom Metazoa; phylum Chordata; class Aves; order Trogoniformes; family Trogonidae; genus Apaloderma; species Apaloderma vittatum. The sequence goes on along the minus strand of NW_009722162.1, from coordinate 14,421 downwards.
TTTTAAGCAAAAGCTCTTCATCTAAAATGGTGCATTGACAGTTTCTCTGTCTGTCCCAGAGACAGCAAGTAACTATTTTTATTATGTAAGCAAACACTAAAATACAGATGGAGATGCAGACACACACACCAATTTACAGAAAAGAGGAAAACAGTCACTTCACAAGTTCGCAGTGTGAGGACTCTGACAATACACAGCAAACCCCATTTACCTCATGCAGTTCTGTGCATGTGCATGTTTGTGTGTTTTATGGGGTGGGGGTGGGAGAGGCTTTAAAGATCAGAGTTTCACTTGTTGATTTAGTTTGCTCCCAGAGGAACAAGAGCTTCTGCCCCACTGCTGTGTGTCTGGGAGCCCACTGCCACACGAGGTGTCGGGCTGTCACCTCCTGCAGGGATGAGTCTGAGTCATGTTTTCCAGTTTTTCAGGTAAACCAGAGCCAGGAATTAAGCTGGTGAAAAGATCCTGAAAGACGCTGAAAGGTAACCAGCACAGTTAAATGAAGAGTAACTGCTTTTTTACAGTGTGGATTTGAGACACAGTGAAATCTGAGACAGAGCCCACTCAAGTGAGCTGAGGTTCTGTCATTGTCCTCCATGACCTGTGCCTCACCATCCTCAATATTTTGGCATTAGGAGCAATTGTTGCTTTAATAGCTTTTGTGTGATTTGCATATAGAAATTTATCCCTTGAGAAGCTGTCTTTTATACTGCAGAATAAAGGTAGTTGGTGGCATGGTCATGGAGTAAATGACAACTTGAGTGTATTATACTATAAATAAATAATAGCTGCAATCTTTAAGACAGAAAAATGGCAATTATTGCTTAGCCCTGTGGGGTTAGCACTCATTATGTACAGCACTTCAGAACTACTGAGTGCTATGGCTACTAAAGTAGGAAGGGTAAATTACTTCTCAGAAAATTGTTTTATTTAAATGTATATCACTTTCATTTAAAATACTTTCTTACAAGCTGTCTGCTCTTGGTAAGGGAAAACTAATGCAAGAGATAAAGAGCTGCATTAATGGTATGCAAATGACAACAAAGAACTGTATTTCAGCTGTGATTTTTTGTTAATAGATCTTTAGTGATAGTGGGAGAATAGTTAGCTTTTCCAGAGGTGACATAAATTTGTCTTGGCATTGTTCTCTATATCTTGAATTGCTGCGAGTGAGCTTGTCCTATGATATATGTGAGAGTATCCTGCCTGCACGCCAATTTCAGAATACTAGTTTCTGTGCATTGCTGTAAGTCTAATTAGCCAGAGAATCTTGAACAAATCATTTAACCTCTCTGTGCCCATTTCTCCCACCATTTTGTATTTTCTCTGCCTGGATTATAAGAGCTTTGCTAAAGCATTTATTTAACTGTGACATGGGAAGTGCCTGCAATAACCACTCAGCTCTCAACTTAGGTAGTGTCTTTGGACATAAAAAGGAAAATTAAGATCTTGACTGCAAATAACAGTATTTCACCAAGTTCAAAATTGCTTGGTGAAATTGGTCCCTCTTTCCTCTGACTGCTTCCTCTGCTGTTAGCAGAATAGGTAACTGAGGAAACTCAGTGATCTTTAGAGAAAAACTTTGCTCTTGTTTTCCTCAAGCCAGTTTATTTTCGATGACACTAAAACAGAGTTATATGTTCAAAGTCTCTGAAAGAGGGGGAAATCATAATGTATGAGAAACAGCCAGCATATTTACTCAGTCAATCAAGTACAACCTTATCTACTGTTCTGGGCTTGAAAAAATGTAAATGGATGGATTGGAAAGGAAGAAGAAGGATGTGGTTAACTGAGAGGTGCCTGGCTGGAAGAAGAGTATTTTCAATAAGATTGACAAGGTATATGTTCAATTCTAGACATGTTCATTCTAATCACTCAACATATGTTTTTTCTATACACAATCATCTATAAAACTGCCATTTCTCTAGGAATCCCAAGATATATTCATGATGTAATAAAAAATCCGATGAGTCACATTAGCAGGATAGCCTGGAAAAATCTGGAGGCAACGGTACTTCATTTCAAGATTTATGCTACATGTCTATAAATGTTATTAGCAGTATTTTAACTTGAGACAAAGTTTAAAAAAAAAGTATGAAACATATTTATGATATTGACAACCCTAGTTTTATCCCCAAAATTCCATAATTTACAAAGAAAATAGAGAATATTACTGCCACAATAATAGGAAAAAATATACAGAATTCCTTATCCAAACTTATTCTTTCTACCCACACTAAACATTATTTTTCAGCAGAGGAATGTGTTATGAGAAAGAATACAGGCTTATGATCTGTTTTGTGTTCTCTTATCTGACTAACATCATCACAATTGTTTTGGTTTTTTTTATCAATCTCATTGCAATTATATTTTCTAATTTAAGTATCCTGAGTACTTTTTGCTCAATAGGGAGCAACGATCATTAAGACAGAGATGCAAGCCTTCATTTACTGTTACTGGTGCAAACACAGAAGTAGGATTTGGCTGTGATTGGTACTAGTTTGTTGTCTTAGAATTCGGTTGTCTAGATATTACTTGGTGAATATTCAACTGCAATGTTTAATGGGTAGAATGACATTTCATGTCAGTACAAAGATATCCTGGAACACCCTTGAAAATTCAGTCATGAAGACAATTTTCCATATATATTTTGCCTTTGCTGCAAAGTAAACAGTAACCATCTTTATGGCATTGCAAATGTTATCATACTAAATCTTTTTTGAATACTGCTAGTTAATAAAGGGAGGAAAAGCTATCTCTGAGTCACCATTGCATTACCTCCCTCCCTTGTCTTTGGAAAAGCCAAAAGGCAGCTGCTGCTTAATTTGAGCTCTCTTGGAAAACTATGATGTAGTCCATGTAAGGTACATTGTGGCTGTGCCTTCTTTTTTTCCAAATTCAATTGTCCAGTCCTTTAGTATTCTTTTTAAAGCTTGTTGTGAAGGAGAAACCTTTTTCCTATCTTCCGATGCCTTATTTCTACTATTAGTCCTTAGAATAGTAATCAAAGTTCTATCCTGCATTGAAAACATAGAGGTTTAGCATGCCACTGCTGAGTAGTAGATTGTTGACTCAGAAAATCAATCTGACAAACCTAAGATACATGTCAAATTCCACTGCGTCAGGCATCAATCAGGAAATGCTGAGGAGAAGCACATGTCTCAGCTTCAAGTGGGATTGGCTTTGTAGTCCTCATCTGGATGGGTATAGGTTTTGGGGTACCTTAAGTTGGCTGCAGAGTTGGACTCCGGCTCTTGCTTGGTAACTTGCCTTATAAACTATTTTTTGCACAATAGTCCCTGCATTATGGGCGTGAGACAAACTCACTTCAGTTTCCTGAAGTATGTTATTTGGGGAAAACTAAGTATCTAGCAATGCACCTAGGTAAATCAGGCAAATGGTTCTGTTAGCATTAACCATTGAAATTCTGGCTCATATTAAATATAAACACCTAAGTACCTTTTTGGGATCAGAAATAGAGTAAGGGAACACAGTCTCCCGTCTTGCAGTCTTCACTGAAGAAAAAGCTTACCATTGCCCAGATAGGAAGTTCTAGCTCTAGCTCTAGAAAGTAAAAAATTATAGTATAAATCCTCATAGATGTAGGTTTGTCCTTATACAACAGTGTTTCCCAAAGTCATGATTTCCTAAAGGTGTTTGTATACAACTTTACTTAAAGAAACAAAGCAACAGAGTCATTCACATTGCATAAAGCTGACTATACATGAAGTTTGTGCAGGATGGAGGCCAAAGTGAATTGCTGTGCTGAAGGTGCATATCTCTCTGTGGCTGGTATAAAACAAAATTAACAAAAAGCTTGAAAATGTGGGCCATATGGTTTGTTAATTTTTTTTTTTCAGTCATCACCCTTTTTTTTTCCACCTGTCTTTTACTTTAATGTGGAAATCAAAATTTTATGCAAAAAAACTCCAAACATTATCAAGGCACTTCCCAAGAGCACCAGTGCTAGAAAACATTGTTAGCAAATGTTGGACAATTCTTGGCTCACTGATCATGCAGTTCTAGTCTTTCCTCAGGTTATGCACTGAGAGTAGAAAATCTTTAATGCTAGTTTTGACAGCAATTGTAAGCACTAGATTCACAATAACAAAATTTAATCTGAAATCCACTGTATCGTTTCAATATTTATTTTAGTTTCAAAAAGTAAAGGTTCTTGTTTAAAGGTCTGTTGCAGAAGAGCCATTTTCCATCTTCTTCCTTTTTTCCTCTGTATTTCAAATGTGCTGAAGGTATGTTGGGGCCTACTACATAGAAACTTGGTGAGGTCACCGACAGAAAGTGCTGGAGCAGCTAATTATAAGGCTACTGAAGACAATGCAGGTGTGGGGAGTATCTCTGATAAGAAGGTAGGCCAGAAGAATCAGGAGATTTGACGCTGTACACAAGAACCTATCACAGTGACTAGTTAGGCACGTGCTCTTCGCGGGGACAGTAGCGTGTAACCAATCATGTAGTGCATGGACAGGGTATATGACCAATCATTTAACAATTATGTAATGCTGTTCGCGTGTAAGGAACTAACTAATACTATATAAGTAGCCTTCTGATTGGAATAAACTTGGTGTTACGGAGCATCATATTGGTGTGCTGTTCGTCCGTCTCGCATGGATTCCCCACAAAGGTATTTCACACTTCTTAAGTTAAAAGTTTGTACTAAATTCTTGTAGAAACATAGGACGATTCTTAATCAGGGATACTAAAAATTCAGTTTATCTTTAATACTGCATTTCAGACATGGACATTATTATACTGTGCATAAAATAAATGAAGTCCCTTATTTTGTAGATCAGTTTTTATTTTTTAAATAAAATAATTTTGTGTGTGGTCACAGTCTCCTTAGACAAATACTGACTATTGACTGGAACACAGTACATCACTGTTAATGAGAAAATATGAGAACTGTACACTAAGAACATTGCTAAAAAAGAAGGATGTTTCAAAGTATTTTTGAAGAACCATGATTTTTTTATCTATATAATCCTTATAAGTGAAGAGAAATTATAAAACTGATAAATTCATGCAGTCTTCCCAGGGATAAAAAGGAACTATGTAGTTGGTGATACATCATCTCATAATGCTAGCAAACTCATTAATGTACTCTGATATCCATTATATAGAACATCATAAATATGAAAGCTATTAAATGAGAAAATGGTCTTGAGTTCTGTCTCAGTAAAGGAACTATGATTTATTACTCAAATTTATATAAGTAAAATGAAGGATAAATTGTACTTCTGATGCATAGTGGGGAAGTTCTAAGCCTTGTTCAAGTATAAGCCAGCACTCTGCCAGGTGCTTCAATGATAGAGTGACCATACTATCCAGAAGGTAGTTTCAAGCCTTAACATATTTGCTGACTGACAGAATTCTACTGAGCAGAATGAAAATGCAAAGAACGGAGGAAGAAAAGTGCTAGGAAACAGAAATGCACAAATGACAGCAACGGCTGCCTGCTAGTGCAATACATAGAGGATCAGCCTTTAAAAATCCTTTAAAACTGTCAATGCAGTACAAGAGCAGTAAAATCAGAAACTTATAAAGTTAGATTAGCCTGACAATATTTTCTCTAATCAGGAAACAGTGTTTTCGTCTATATTTATTTCCTTATTGTCCTTTTGTCTGGATTCTGCAATGATATTTAGTAATTAATATATGAAGCTTGTTACCGTTTTTCATTTGTTTTGCTTCTGTCACCAGTATTAGGCACCTTTTCTTCTGACTCCCTTCCTGTTCCTCTCCGAGTGACCAGTAGAAAGCATCTGGTACTCAGATACTCATCTTCTGCTGTAATGTAGTGTGTGCATCTTCGGTCATGTCAGATACCTGGAAAACGTGCCTTTCATTTCCTAAACATTTTCCAAATGCTTACCATCTCAAGAAATGCAGCAGTAATGTACAATAGCTATGTAATACTTACCACTCAATATAATATCAGTTTTTCTCAGTATCAGGTCTGGAATTTCAGTGGGCTGTAGAGCCTTATTCTTTAACCAGTCACTTTCCATTTTGCACACCTTATTGTAGTCTATGTTTTTATCACAACTGAGCTGTCAAGTATCACTAGTAGCTGCAGGCTCTGTGTTTAGGTTTCAGCTGACTTTCTGTCCCCAGGTATATGGACTTTATCTATCTTGTGATACTAGTTTTAAAATCTCCTGAGAATTTTGTTCGATGCTCATTTAAACAAAATTCAGTCTCGCACAAACTCATTTCTTCCCATCATGCTTTAATAGGAAAATGATCATTTGTGTCCCTTCTTGTGATCTGATAAACCAAGAATTGCATTTCAGGATTTTTTTTTTCCCAGCCCACACTATTGCCTTTCTGAATACTGTTGGATTGTCTGGAGACTTTGATGCAAGGATGCAAAGACTTTTATACATGTCGGTAGGCATCTGTGTGCTACTTGGGAGGCTGTATCTTGCTTTCTGTTTATGGCATTTTTTGACTATTCGATTGTCTTATTCTCACCTTGTAGTGCCATGAGTTATAGCAGAAGTGTGCAGTCATCAGCAGCACTTTTTAAAAAGGTTCATTAGAGGTCTTCTAATGGCTCATTATCAGAGTGCTTATCCATCCCCTTTAATTGTGGAATCATTCCACTCCAAAAAATCCACAGCCAGAAGCTCCTCTAACAGCTAAGTGTTTTCTCCTCTTTAGCTGTCAAGGGCCTGAGCAGCATGGGCTTCTAGCTGTGTTTCAGTACTCCATTGAAGCATTCTCACATTCTTAATAAAGCTGCTTTTCTGCAGTACAGCCTTGGTTAACAGTTCTCTTCACTCTGTCAAATGCTTTCTTGTGGGTTTTTGATCATTCTCCATGCTGTTTCAGTGTGCACACATTCAAAGCCTCACAGACCTCAAGAGGATAAGAGCAAAGCTGAAGAGAGAATGCACTTTTCCTAGAGATCCTTGGGCATCCTGCACATTCCTTGGCCTGACCTTGCTCTTAGAAGGCGCAGTGTTCACAAATTTGTTGCTACCTATGATGAAACTGCAACCACACACATGCAAATGGTATACACGCGTGCACGCAGACTGACGTGACCATGTGTCCTCTGCTCCTCCTCATCCAGGTTCCAGATTGGTAAATGCAGTTTTCAAGACCAGCCTCTGCTACACTCAAACTCTTTGAGATTTGCTGCTGTTCTGTAATACTTCTATTCTATTGTCAGACCCCAGCTTGCTGTAAATAGTGTTTGAATAAGAGCAATTCACAAAGGAAGTTTTCTGATCTTTGAGTAGGCAAGAAAATGGGAAAAAAAGGATGAAGTATAGTTAGGGGATTTTGATCTACAGAATTATTTTTACTTCCAAACAGAAGATTTCTTTACACTGAGGAAAGACAAAGAATGCTATCATAAGGAGACTTTTTTTCTGTTATGATGCTTTTATAAAGTATACATATGAGATGAATTTCACATCTATCTTAATAATTTCTTCATATTTGCTACTTTTCCATTGCAACAGTCTTTCTGTAATTGTAAACTTACTTGTTTTCCTGGAATAAGTTTTTTATTTGTTTTCTTTATTTTCTTTTGCACGCAATATGAACGTAACTCACTGTGATACATCATTTATGGAAGCAACAGATCTAAGTGAAACAGTGGCTGGGGGAGGGATATGACACAAGAATTCTATAGAGCAGATCAAGTGATGCTGAGAACTAAATGTGTCTGCATTTCATATTTCTTTTTCTTCTTTCTTCTACCTCTAGTCCATTACCATGGAACAAATGCACACTAATAGGTGGATTGTATGAAGGTACGTCCTGGACCTTGTTATGTTGTTTAATTTCATCTAGAAGGCGGAAAGAATTATACATTCAACAGTTTGTGTGGTCTGAGACTTCTGTATAAAATAGTTTAAAAACAGTGGGCATTATCAATGGATTAATTTCAAAAGCACATTTCAAATTGTAACTGAAACACTAATGTAAATGCATCCACTCCAAAAAAAAACATTCCAAAACTAAAAAACTGGAATTATTGTGTTCCACTATCAGACTGAAAAGCCAGACTGGAGTTTGTTACCCATGAAATTGTCATTGTCAGTGTGGGATCTTATCAAAAGGCACATAAAAGGGAATCAATCCCCAAAGTGCGACACGACTCTTTTTAGGGGGCAGACAGGGGTAAAGCAACCTAGCAGCCTTATTACTGGTTAACCATTTTCAATATGCTTATCTAAGTAAGAAAATATCACAGCAGACAACCTACTTGTTATAGAATTAACAGGACAAAAAAAAGTTTCCTTTACTCATAGGCCAAGTTAACATAGATAGAATAGCTCTTCTCGGAATCTTGTGTCTGGATCACACTACATGTTTTTGCACTCTGGTTTCTCTGTGTTCTTGAACAGTCTTGCACCTGTCCTGTGATTCAAACCAAAGTATGAACACTTTCCTAACTATTCTGTAATGTTTATACAAGTGTCAGTAAAAAGTAAGAGGGGTTGGATTGTGTGGAGGGAGTACAAAAATGAATGGCTCATGTGCAACTGACTGCTATGATAAATAGGTTAGAACTGGGTTGGCACTGTAGGGGCTAAATCATTAAATAAACTACTAGAAGCTGTGTCTTTGACTTTTGGTAGTTAGATTTTACCCACAAAATTTGGAATTTCCTTTTGATCACAAAAATAAAATTTAACTCCGGAAACAAAAAAAAATACTCTTAGTAAATTAAAAGCTTTTGGTTAAAGGAATCCCTTCCAAGAGTTCAGTCAGTCTAAGCAGAGGCCATGTTTCTTTTTTGTTTGAAAGTGATAAACTGACTCGTACTCTGTAGTGCAAGCAAACAGGTTTTTTCTCACGAAATTCCATTTTTCCCTCCCCAAAAACATTACATGATTTCAGTTTTAAGTGCTTTGTCAATATTTGGAGGAACAGCAGGATAAAGCTCTTAGAATTTTATACTTCAGACACAGAACCATTTGAGATTTAATGCATACTTCTAACATGCAGTAAGGAAATATAATTTTCCTCTGGTTCTTAAATAATCCATATACATTTCTCTTCAGACTGGAGCCCTTTATTAGCTGAATAGAACACCATCATGTCTTCAGGCAACTTGTATTATATATTCAATGCCTGTAGTTTAAGCTAAAACACCAAGACTAAGTTCTCCAAAACAGCCTAAGGAATTTAATCTTATTATATTCAAGATGAAGAATTTCACTGGGATCTGGGTCCCTAACTCCCTTAGGTGTGTTTAAAATACTAGCCAAAATTCCTATATTATGAAAATCAATTGGAAAATAAAAAATGCCTAATGGCTCTAAGTTTATTGCCTACATGGTTTCTAGGTCACGTCTGATAAGTTGTAACTTGAATTATCTGCTTTTCCTTTAATGTCGTCTATTCAGCAGGCCTTTTTTCTCATCACTGGGAAACTTCATGCAAATCAGACATCCGATGGCTTTGACTCAGAAGGAGGTAAATGACAATTCCAACATAGACACTTTTGCTGACACTATATTCATATAGTGTCACTAGAATATAGTTAGAATTTTCATATCTTGTTTTAATAGAGGTGTTATTTTTGAAATTAAATTTATTTTAACTGATAAGTGTACAAACATCCACAAACCAAATGTTCATGTTTAAAAATCAGATATTCTAATAAGAGATTAAATGTAAAAGAAAGCAGCAGTCCTTAAGTTTTTGCTAATGACACTGTACAATCTCCTTGCAATAGAGTTTTTAATACAAATTGTTATCAGCCAGCCAAGAAATTACGGTTTGTGTTGTGAACAGGCTCCTCGGCTGGTGCATGCTTGATGTTACTTTTCTGAACGTGAATGGGGACTAGCTTCTGACGCGAGACAGAGTGGCGAACAAAACCCATCTGCAGTCCCTGTGCCTGTGAAGGGTGAACCTAGAGAGGGAGACTGAGTTACTGGTTAGTTCTTTCCTCTGAGTCACTAGTTAGTTCTCTTATGGTAATGGCAAGAGCTAAATCTTATAGTTTTTCAGTCCCTTACCATCTATCAGTTTTTACTGGCATGTCATTAAAAATACTGCTTTTGCAAGCAGGAGCTGTTCTGAGGTTGACACTTCTTAAACTGTATAGACAGATGAGTTTGAAGAACTTTAACTTTTATTAGAAGGCAACTTCTAAGCCAAGAAATGTAGCATTGACAAAAATTTAAAATGCAGAGTAAAATAATTTAAGGAAGTATTTGATGAAATATTACTCATGTAAGAATGTTTAGGCAGTGGTAAACATTGACATTATTGTGAGAAGAAAGACAGATTAGCTATTAGATGTAGTTTAGAAATAATAAGTTAGAGCATATCTTCATAGAATCATAGAGCTATTTCAGTTGGAAAAGACCTTTAAGATCATCACATCTAACAGTTAAATCTTGCAAAGCTAAAATTTAGGTCACCAGATACATTGTCATTATGTCTATTTTTTTTCCACTGCTTCAATCAGTCTTGAAGACGTTCATACATAAATAAGCATAGAATCCTGAACTTTCAGATATACTAGATAGTCCTCTTATGATCTGACAGAATAAAACATATTAAAAGTAAATGCCATTTGTCATCAAAGGCTCAGATACCAAAGTACGGTGCACCGATACTGAAAATTTACATAGCTTGTATTGCTAAAGGTAATTGTCAGAAAATTACACTTCATTTAGTCTGTGTACTGAATGAAAGCTTTAGGAGACATTTCATTTTGCACTATATCCTTTTAGCAGCAAGGGAACCGAGTACAGCTAACCTAACATCTCCCAAATGATAATAAGTTTTCCAATTTGTGTGAATAAAATATGTGATGAAATTGTAATAAATGCAATTATCTCTCTGACTTACAAGCCATTTAATGTTTGCTGAGGTCTAATTCAAAGGTTTGCATTCCTTTCACTTCTCTTTTTAAGTGTATTGCTGTTTATTCTAACTATAGAACATTGGTATTCATCCAGAATAAAAGATAATAGAATAAAATTTCAGACACGCAAAATGAGGTGCTCCATGCTTTGTTTTCCAAATTTGATAGATTTGCCCCTGACACTGTTGACATGTCACTTGGGACTTGATCCTGGATAATATTTTTCTGTATTTTCACATGGAGAAGGAATAATTGCGGTGCTGTAAATGTAGGCACAGTTTTTGTGAGAACAGCGATAAGGCCACAGCTTTTACCCTTATGAAATGGTGATCTTCACACAATGAAGTTTCTGTTTTAATAATCCATCACACTGTTAACACTAGGAACAGTTAGAGTGCTCCACAGTGTTCAGTAGGGAA
>NW_009722162.1:0-3110 GCF_000703405.1 Apaloderma vittatum | reverse complement strand
TCAGCACAAGCGTCTTAAAGGCCAGTTACCCATACGTGTCTCAATTTTTAGGAAGACATGCACTGTGCTGACAGTGCCACCGGTTATATCAATTGTTATGAGTGACCTTCTAGCGAATGGCCATTGCTTTCTAGTTTCTGAACCATCACATGCTTTGTTCAGCCTTGCTCTTCTCATTGATATTGTGTAGTGTGGTGGCTTCTCTTCATTTTAGGTCATAGAAACACTAACCTAAACATGATTAAGTGCTTCTAGTGTAACTTCATGTAACGTATTTTTCATGTACAGCACTCTTATTACTACCTCACGTTTTTCTTTTTCTTTTTTTTTTTTCCTCAGTAGTATAATGGTAAATCTAATGCTGCTACCAAAAAAAAATATGCAGGTGAAATAGATCCCTTCTGTTCATTGAATTTCTGAGCAGTACTGCTCAGCCTCACAAATAGATGTAATGTCTTGTGAATCTTTTCCAGTCACTTGCTACATTTCTGAAAAATTTAACCTGTTCATAATTGTTAGCATTTGCTTCAACTTACCCCTTTTTCCTCTTTCTTTCAGTCTTTGTGTCCCTTTTTACTTAAGCAACTTCATTAGTAGTCACTGGATGTTACTACAGACGCAAGTTAGAACTGTATATAGACTCTCTCCTCTTCTCTGAATCTAGACATCCCTCCACAGGAACCAGGACAAGCAGGTGTACGTGCAGGTATGATGAGTTCCCAGTGTGCATCTGGGATGCAGGGTCTTGAGGTACATTACAGAGCTCATCGCTGCCATGTAAGCTCAGCTACTGAGGAGTCAAATGTGGAGCTTAGGAGGACAGTGAGTATTCATTCTTTTTGTTACTGAAAGAAATGTCTTATTTGGTATAAGGAAGACAACAGGATGGCTAAAGCCAGGTGACACAATACTTTTCTGCAAAGTTTGGATTTTGTGGTGCCTAGAGGAAACAGCATCCTTTCTACCTTGTACAGGGAAAATATTTAAAAAGGAAAGAACAAGGTTGAATGGAATCCCAAAATGTTTTGTTGTCAAGAAGGTACTATTTGGAAGGAAATTGCTGAAGGCAAGAGCGTATTTTTAGTTTTACCTATGTATTTCTTTTACTTATCTCCCACAAAAGAGCACACCCTTCTGGCAAGAAGTACTTTTTTCCATGAGAGCTATGTTGATTAAAATCTCCTGAATTTTAGTATTTGTCTTACAAAAACGTGAGACAAGACTGAGTTATATCACATGCTTTTACACTAAAGCTCAGTTTGAAAAGCACTTTTCCAAATATGAAAGATTGAAGTACAAGTCACATCATCGATGGATATCTTTTCCCCCTAAGTAGTGGCTGAGTTGACTAGTCAAATACTTATGGTTATAGAATACAATAAGGGTGGGTATATTATTGTTGAAGCTTTCAACTTTGCCTGAAATAATTAAATATTCATTGAATCGGAAAGAGAATGACTTTATTGCCTACTGGTTAAGGAGGAATAATAAGAATTGCAGTCTAGTCCTTTCTTCAATAATACCTTAATATGAAATTCTTTAATATGAAACCCATAAGCATTCATTGGAAAAGGAACTGTAACTCGGGTCTCTCCTTCTATTATGAGGCTAGAGTAATTCTCATTACATTAGTCTATTTCTGATCCAATAAATATTTAATTATATATGCATACTGAAAATTTCAAGAAGGTGGAATTAGAAAGCCCACTCCTCATCTTCAAAATACTCTGCAGTTTGTTATGAGTACATATACTTTAGAGATTCAGGTGACTTATGCAGAAAAAAAATATTTGAGCTGGTTTCAACACCTCCTGGGCACTGAATGCCTGGATTAGACTATAGCTCAACAGATCTCTTTGCTCTTTTTTTTTTCATTCTGATTCTATAGTTGCTTCAGTATATCTGCAAAGTAAAGTATCATGAAGTCCAGCTGACTATGAGAACTAGTTAATAGTTGTCAGTGAGACAGGAAGTACTCTGGGTTTATACAGCCAGTTTGTTTGTCAGTAGAAATATAGGGAACAGGACTTCACAAAGGTGAACGAAAGAGATACTAAACTCGAAATATAGGCAGGCTACCTTCAGACAATAGAATAAAGTGTATAAACATATATTCTTCCTTTATCTTCCTCTCTTTCACCTTCCCTGCCCACCCCAGCCCAAATGCTTGTTTCAAAGATCTCCTCTGCTAGGTTTCCAGAGATGCAGGTTTTGACATTCATTCACCGGAAGTATTGAGGTCTATGTTTAGGTAGTGATTACATGTTCATCCATGATGATTTCTCAAGCCCATTTATTGACAAGAGATAAAATCAGAAGGAAACAATGCATATTCTTACATGACATGAAATGCATTTTGGTGAGTTTCTTAAGCATTCACCTTTTTTAACATTTATATCACTTGCTTCATTATCTTTAGTCAGGCTGTGGTTTTACTTGAAGCTAGGTAAGAAATCAGGTGCTTGGCTGAATCAGGACCATAAATCTTTAAAGGAATTCAGTATCATTGTTATTGGTTAAGCAGTTAGTCGTTACCCAATGAGCATTAACTGTACTTTTTATGCTGATGGTGATGCTCTTTATGCAGATAATTAAAGAAGAGTTTCAATTTTCATTATATGCTTAAGTATCTTCTCAATCCAGATTAGATTTAATGGAGCTATTTGAATGCACATTTGATTGATTTGGAGGTTTGGCATGCAAACAAATTGACATTGTTGAAATTATTGACTTACTCTGTATTTCCTTATTTTGTTGACCTATTGAAATAACATCAGCATTATAACAAGCCTTTTAGCTAAGTGCTAAACTTGAATCAATAAGTTTATTACTGTGCTATTCATAGAATGACTAAACAATACAGATCTTAAGGGGCTTCTACTGAATTTTTGAATTACTAGTATAAGATTTTAAATGACAAAACACCATTTGAATGTTAAAGCAAACAACAAATCTTATATAAATAGATGTATAAGATCAAATCGAAATAAAAAAAAGTTTGTGTTTCAATTTATCAAATAGAATCATTTTTGTACCAACAATTTACATTTCCCTTGGAAACAATTATGCAAAGCTTGCATGAGAGTAGTGTAAAGAACTGCTCGTCTATG
>NW_009722161.1:0-47458 GCF_000703405.1 Apaloderma vittatum | reverse complement strand
CATTCTATGATTCTGTGATTCTATGATTACTCACTCAAGTGGGCAACACAAGCAAACAGGCCTGCAGTGTCTCTCATTTCCCTCTCTAATGTAATTCCTAGCACTGAGTTCATTGCCATACTCTTGATTACCCTTATTCCATTGTACTGGTAAAAGCTTTGAGAATTTAAGTCAAAGCACAATCTTCCCCCAAGACACATGAATTGTTCCGAAGAAAAACTAATAATCTAAGAAAGGCCAGGACCATGAAGGAATGTTAATTCCTGTGAGACCAGATTCTACACTGTCATTAAGTACATTAAAGACAGCTTGGATTGTTCTTCCCTCCTTCAAAGGCTGAGCTTAGTGTGCTGGAGTTTACCCAGTCAAAATCCAGTCTTAACACAGTGTTTACTGTCTGCTTCCAAAATGAGTAAGTGCAGAAACACTTTGATTTCAAACAACAATAACAAATACTTTTTGAGAAATAGAGTAATACAGACTCTTGTTACTTCCTTTAGCAATTCCTGAAATGCCTAAAGAAAGGGGATCCTGCTTCGTGATCTGCATATTTAGGACTGTCCCCTCGTTTTACAGACTGAGGATCTATCTTCAGACTCTGGATTCTGAAGCGGAAAATAACCCCATGCATGTGGATCCTCATGCCTGCGAGAACCCTTGAGTTCAGTGGGGTTCTGATCAAGATCCTGTGAGAGACCATGATAAACTTTGCTTTAAACTTCCCAGCTACGGAAATACTTTTGCATGGCCCTAAGTCGACTGACTTCTTTTTCTCTTTAAAAATAATTTTAATGAGTGTTAAACATATGATATGCATGAAGGAATAGGTGAAGCTTTAGACCTGGCCAACTTCTGGCTTCTGTAACTGCTAGAACGGTAGTAGAAATCTCTTACAGAATGGTATTTCCTCAGAGGTAGAGCACTGCTAATTATCCCTTTCTAGAAAAAGGAAAAAGGAAGTTTAAACCAAAACAAACATGAGTCTAGAGCTATAGGACTTAACTATGTGCAGATTATCCCATAAACATGGTCTTAAAAATAAATACTTTTACTTACAACTTATGGTGATGCCCAGTTCCACATTATGCTTCTTTGGTAGTTTTACATGAAATGTTCCACTGCTCGGTATAACTGATTCTATAAAAAAATATTTAAAATGTTAGATAATTTATAAGGCGCAGCAATTCCAAGTGCGTGGAACTACACGTGTAAGTTGATGAAATCACATGAGCATCACAATCCACGGATAAAACACGGGTGCTGAAGTGAAGGAAGTAGGACGTACAAAGATTGATTTATTCCTCTTTTGGTAATTTCACAGTAACTCAATTTTTTTTAACGTTTAACTGAATTTATGGAGATTGCACAGGCCAGCAGCCAGCTGACACTGCAGGTTTTTAGCTTGTATGCAAGTTCTGTGAGTACATGTGAAAATTTTAGTGCTGGCAGATAACTTTTAGTTAAAAGGACAGGAAATCAAACCTTAAGGATTTCAGAGCTTCGTTGCTGTAGGTCTAACATATTTTTAACTGTCCACTAAGGTAACTGCCATGGATTTTACATCTAGTGGGAAGAAAAGGAATCAAAACATCACTAGTAGAGAAGCGCCTGGAGCTGACTGAGGCAAAACACCTGAACACACAGCACTGTATTTGAATCCTGACTTTTGACATCACTGCTAGCAAAAGTTTGGGCCTTGGCCTGAAAAGGAGAGACCGAAATTACAGCTGTAGAAACATATAAATGTGCATGTGGCAGAGAAGTCTAACTGTGAATACAAGTCTGCTGTCTTGGAGCAAATGGGAGGAACACAAACAAGTCCAGAGACTAAAATACATGTGACTTCAGGTATATTTAAGCAACTTCCTCATTATTCATCTTTTTTATTTTAATATTTCATTTCCTATGTATATGAATGTACATATTGTATTTGGCTTTTTCTTTTTTAGCATCATACTAGATGCGTGCATACTATAGGATTATATGGAATTACTCAAGGAACCTTTAGCCTGCTTTTGGCATCATGATTTATAATACTAGTAACAATAATCATACAACACAAAATGCAGCACATACGACACTGTCATGACTGCAAAGGAGCTACTGTCAGATGAACGCAGAAGTCTTAAAAGTTTTTACTGTTTATGTAGTGGGATAGTGCACATACCCCACAAGTATGCGTTTGCATTTGCTTGATTTAAACAATTTTTGATTTTATAGGTATATCCTGTATGCTTAAACACATCACAGAAGGAAAGCTGTTAAATCAAGACTCGCCAGCAACATTAACAATGATATTTTATGGCTTTTAGTAATTAATTTTTTATTATTTTATCTACATTATTGGTTTGAGACACTGTAACTGGAACTCTTCAGAGTTTTTGTTTATCCACCCTTTTATAATACTTTTCTGTCTAGTAAAACATGTCATTAGTTGGCCTGTAGAGAATTTGTCTCTGCTATGCAGAATATTTCTATCTGAGGGCAGAGAAATGTCAGGAAACAACTGAGAGGAGGGACTGTCACCTGATCTTACTACAGAACTTGTCATTTCTATTGGTGTTCTCAAGCACGCTGCAGGGCTACATGAAATGAGAAAGCTGTACCAAAAGACACACATTTCAGATACGTCACTGAAAACCAAATGGCACATATATAAGTGAGAAGAAAGTCTCCACCTTGGATGCCTAACACATGCAACGTACCTGAGATTTATACCTTCACTTTTCTTGCAAGACAGAATAACGCTACATGCATACCTGCAACATCAAACTCTATTTCCAAAGTGACGTTGTTGGTGATAGAGGAGTCTCTGAGCAGTTGATTGGCCTCATCAAATGTGCTGTCCTCCGTCGGGATACCGTTTATTGCCACTATTCTGTCTCCTATTTGCAGCACCCCACACCTTGGCGCACAACGACACAAAACAATCATCAGATCTGCACATAACCAGAACCAGCAACAGCAAACACATTCGACCTAACCTCGAAGAAGTGTGGCACAGCAGCTCAACAGCCTGACCAGGCACGGAGCCCGACAGAAGCTGTTGCTGCCCCTTTGCAAAACCAAGACACTATCAGGTGCTCACAGCTTGGGTCGTGCTCTCTAGGTGCTGGGACTCAGGAAGAGAGGAACAGCCCTCATGCCTCCACCTCACCCATGGACATCACCGCTGCCTCTGGGCTACGGGTGCTGTAGCTCTGCAGCAGCTGCTAGTACTTGCCCATGCAACTACTATTGCTCTCATGCCATGATTAAAGACACACATAAGTATAAAAATGCAATCAATACGCTGTCATGAAATCATAAGCATGTCAAAACTCTGGCACTCCTTATGGGTTCTGTACCAAAACTGAACAGAGCTGGATGTGGCCTTCCCCCATGGCAGGCTGAATTATCACTATTTTGACTTCAGCGATTTTTCACATTTTTTTTCCCTCTCTTTTGCATGAATATAACTTCCAGTCTCCCGCTGGAGGACTCTGGATGACAAAAACACTGGTGCCTGTCATTTTTCTTACAGCTGATCAAGCATATGAAATATCATTGTCAGAACAGACAGTTTATTACTTGCCACACTTCCATTGAGCAAGGCCCTGCAATTTATTACAAATCAAAAGCAACAAGCCCAAAGTACCCCGAGGAACGCTTACCAAAATGTACTTAGCAACCAACTACAAGAACCTCACCTTTCCGCTGGGCTGTCAGACTCAATATACGAAATGAGAGGTGGAGAAGACAAGGTCTCAGTAGCAAACACACTACCCTGGAGCTGTATCCCAAATCCTACTACAGGGTCAGCTGTCAGCACTACTTCTGTAGTTTCTGTGTGGACGACCTGCCCAGCCAAACCAACAGTGCTAGAGGCTAAAGACACTATAAAACAGAGCAGATCAGGAGGAAAGGCATTCAAACACAGCAGAAATATTATTGCTCTTCGAGAAAATCGATCTGTACAATAAACCTAGTCAACGAAACATCTCTTTTAAAGTCAATTTAGGCTAGAGTTTATAAATTATGTATAAACAGGATGTAAAAGAGAACAGAAAACATCTGGTTGCACGTTAGAATGCAAAAAGACAGTTCTTGCACTGAGTAAAACGTGTGTGACACCCTCACCCCAAAAATCTCAGAACATCCTCTGATTCTGTTTGCATTGGGTGTGAGGCATGGATGAGCAGAATTTTCACAGGAGCTAAGGGAATTAGTAGACGCAAGCCCAGCTGTTATTCAGGATGATTCCCATGAGCTCTTTTGCACATCTCACAGCACTGCTAGCAACAAAGCACATGGCCCAGGTTTGCCTGCAAGAAGTAAGGATGCCTTCCTCTTGTATGTGCTTACTATACATCAGTAATTTGTCAGGCTAACTGGGTAGTGTAAGTTGAACAAATCTCTCTGTTTTAGCAACCAGTATATCTCAAGACGTTGTGAGAAAAAAAGTTCTTTTGGCTGCCTCCAAGGAACTGGGTGACTCTTCTGTGAGAAACACAGGCATCTACTTCTGTATTCCTGATTTACTCCCGCTCTCTATTCTCTCTCTTGTTCTGAATAGGCTGCATTTCACAACAAATCAAGAAAAAAACAGCATTGAGATTCATGCAATTCCTTATGAAAGGAGGACAGTGCACCTTTGGTTCTTTGATCTCTGCCTAAATGTCTGTTGTATCGTTGTTTGAATTCCTCCAGTGACAAACCACTGCCTTTCATTATGTCATAAACACAAAGCTAGAGTTTTTCAGTTCCCGTTCAGACCAGTCAAGTAAGGATAATCCTCCAACAATGATGATTCTGAATGTTTTCAATTTATAAATCTATGCATTACCTCTCCGCCTCTAATTTCCTTCAAAATCCATTTCTTCCTGCAGTAGCTACTAAGAATTAGGTAAGAACTCATGGTGTATCTGAGGGATAGTTTCGTTCATGGTGAATCTGAGGGATTGTTTTAACTGTGGCTGTTTTTCTTCTTCACTGTGTTTTGTTTCTTACATTATAGATACTAGCATAGGTGCATAAACATGTCAGAGGTGGTATAAGTATTTCCTGCACTTTAGGGCTACAAGCATCAGGCTTTTGCTCTGAAACAGTAAATGACTGTGGCATAGCTGGCAATGACAGTTCTGTTGTTTTCTCCCAGTATAGTTCCTTTCATCTCTGAAACTTCAAATTACTATGAATTCTCACTCATGTCTAGTTTGAATTTTCCATTGTAAGAACTGTGTATTATTTCAGCTACTCAATGCCTTCCTTGTTACTGTTTCTTATACCTGCACTCAGTAAGACATGCTCCTACTCAAATGCAAATACTAATAATCTATTTCTACAAATGGCCACCAGCTTTAGCGTTTACTGTCTGTGAAAAACAGGCTAAAATATGCCTAACAATTATTTGTTAGCCACATCTTTTGTTTCCTATCACTTACGTGTGCAGTCCCCCTGTGCAGCAGGCACCTAGCTGACTCTAACTTTCTTAATTTTTTTTAATGGCCAACCAGGGCCCTAAAGGTCTCACAACATTTATTTCAACCTTTAGGACAGGTATGGTTTTAACTCACCTTGGGAAATTAAGTTACTGTTTGTGGGATTTAAAACTCACCCTGATAAACATTTTGGTAATGTGAACGCTTAACACTGACAGTTAGGAACTCCTCCCACTCTCAAAGAAGAGGAAATAGAAACAACAAAAAAGCAGAAATGAAAATATCCTTTCCAAATCATGTAACAATAGCTACCCACTAACCTCTATAAAATGCCACAGGTACCCAACTTAAGAGCATGCTGGGGGTTTGTAACTCAACAGTAACTGCAGCAAGAAACACTGTCTTTTTTTTTGGCTGCTTGATGGATTTGAAGTTTTACAGATCAGGAAACAGCCTTACTGATTTTAAAAGCAGTTCCTTTATGCTCTGCAGTCACGGAAATTATAATCGTGAATTCGAAGACTGTTACTTTTATTCCTGCAGCCGCACAAAAAGCAGAGCAAGATGTATTTAAAGGTATGTATACAGATTATTATGTCTGCAGTTTCCTGCTCTGACCCTTGAGAAATTGCAAAATGTTCACTATTCCTCATGGTAGAAGCTAATTTGGATCTCTTGAGAAAACAGCACCCATGCATGTCTAAGACCCTTTCTAATTTCTACCTGATCTGCAGCCCTAGTAAGTATGATGTAAATTGATATAAAATTGTGTCTCACTTTTAAGTACTAATACGGACCTATTACAAAATACTTCCAAGATTTACACTTCAGCCCAATAACAATCAAGTGTTTCCACAACAAACACCTTGGATCTCTTGAGAAAACAGCACCCATGCATGTCTAAGACCCTTTCTAATTTCTACCTGATCTGCAGCCCTAGTAAGTATGATGTAAATTGATATAAAATTGTGTCTCACTTTTAAGTACTAATACGGACCTATTACAAAATACTTCCAAGATTTACACTTCAGCCCAATAACAATCAAGTGTTTCCACAACAAACACCATAGTTAAAAAAAAAAAAAAGCAGTGGAATAATAAAAATTGAAAGCCAGTGGCATAAATAAAGCATGTGACAGCAGGGCACACCTTCAATTTGTACAGTCACATGTTTGGAAGTATCTGTGTAACAAATGCAGTGATTGTAAAATCATGTCCCCTGTGCCATCACACTTGATCATCATAAATTTTGGCATGATCACATGATGTTATGCAGGTTTTCCCAAATAATTGGCAATGTAGGCTTCATAGCACTCTTCACCAATACCTTGGTGAAGGTATCCTTTTCTTCCCAAATGACATCTGAAAAGGCTTATTAAAAGTTACATTAATAAAACCCTCAGATGATCCAATTGCATGAAGGAAAAAAAATACCCCAGTAAAATTAAGAGGGAGTACTATTCGTTTTCTATGAAAAGGAGAGCAGTTGATGCTATCTGGTTCTCATGAGTCCCCAACAAAGGGAGAAGGGCAAGGTTTTCAAGCTCAGTCAATGGACAGCGGAAGGGCACAGGACCAGTCAGTCTCTATCATGGTCACTTGCATCATATTCAGTCTGGTGTTAAGTTGGCTGGTACTGCAGTCACACGTATGCGTATAAATCTAGTGACAGGAGTAAGGGACTCTGCATGGGCTGAAAAGCAAGCTCACAGAGAGGGCAAGGAAGCCTGGCTGGTCAGCCAAGTCCTCCAAAGCCAGCTCTGAAACAGGGTTGCTGAGGTAGTTACTGGTCATAGTGAGGCACAGACTCACCCAGTGATGGGGCCAGTTCCACGTATTTTTTCAATGCCTCAGCTAATTCGTCCTAGCTAGAGATTTATTTAATTATAATAGCCTGTCACCCCAAAGGCCTTATGACTTTAAGAATCTTTCAGGTGGGCTGCAGTGCTTATGTGACTGCTCTGCTTAAATGTGATGTCACTGGCCTTGTTTCGAGCCGTTGCAGGATAGAAAATTGCAGGGCAAGGCTTCCTTGAAGGAAAATATCTGAAAAGAATAACAACACAAGGGACAGCTGTCTCCAAGATTCATAATAGGACCAGCTTTCAGGATTAACAGTCCTGTATTGCACGGAACAGCTACAATACAGCACAATTGAATAACTATTTTTTGCATCCAGTGTTATTTTACTATTCAAATCAATTACTATTAGTGTAACATTACTACTGTTTCTCCTGTGCACATGAAGGCATTTAAGAGCTGGACTCCTACTGATACTATAGCATGGATGGAGACACTATCTCCTCTGTGACCCAAAAAAATGCATTAAAAGCTAACATGTCAACGGATGAGTTATGAAAAATGGCTGATCAGGTTAAAAATAAAAAATGCACTTACAGGTCAACGTTATGTTAAAATATTTGCTTTGTGAAAGAAAAAAGAACTAGCAAGCAACAAAAAGCTGCAAGAAAGCAAAACCTCAGGTCCTCTCTCAGATGTTTCCTCACAACTGCATAGTGACTGGTCTTAGTTGGAGGCTGCTGGTTTGCATTGATTTTGCTATGACCAGGGGGCAGCAGTGCTGCAGGGTGCAGCAGCTCAGTTTTTCCGAGGTGGACCTGTGAGCATTATTAGCCAAATCAGATTAATTTACAGATCAGTTCTCACCTCCCTGCTCTGGAGGAACTGAGATGCTGAGGATCACATGAAGATGGAGAAGTCAAAAGGAGGGGCAGCACTTGTATGGAGTCTGGGGAACAACACGCTGATACAGCCATACTCTCTCCGGCCCAGTGAATACTTAGAAATATGCAAAGTAGAACAGCCTGAAATATATCCACCCTAGCTTGGGAAATTACTGACTCATGGGAAATCTACACTTTGAATCCCAGAGAGTGGTCAGAAGTAATGTTATTTAGTTTTCACTGTTATTTGTTGCTCCTCCACACAAAAATGATTGTACAGGTTATCATGCAGATGTTAACGTTAAAATTACCTAGGAGGTACTCATGCAAAATTTTCCCCTTCTGTAGTATGATAGTTGGCTGAGCTTACTAGCAATGTCTTTTTGACTGCTCAGCTATGAAGTCTATTCCCTGATGGAAACCGGAAGAGTTGAAAAGGAATCTGAAAATCACTTCAGTAATGGTCAAACAAACTCTTCCAGAATTGTCTGAAGAAAACATTGCTTTATATATTTCAGATGAGATGGCTAAGCTGCATGGCCTACACTCATCTCATTTTAGCACTGGACAAATATTTTTTTTTTTCCCTACATCTAACAGAAACTCCAATTGTTCTCTCTTTTGTCTAGTGTATATATATATATACAAAAATTAAGGTACTTTGTACCTTTTTTTCTGTATCTTCCCCCTCCTCCACCCATTCACTGCACATTTTGAGCAAATGCTGTTACCACCTACAGGAGCTTTTGAAGTCCTTCTTTTTCATCCTCCGCCTCATCATTGTCCCACGCGGGCTGGTGGAGTAGAGGCTGCGAGGTAATGTCCCCATGTTCAGGGAACTCAGGCTGTATGCACTCATGGAGGTAGGAGAGAAGGATGAAGACACCAAAGCTGCTGCAAGAAATCAAACACTTGGCATACAGCACTCAGTCTTTCACAGAAGAGCGCGGCACATGCCTGTAACTCATCAATGAATCAAACAATGTATATGAGGCACAGGAATGGTTCCAGTAACAAACACATTAAACCACATAGGTGACCCTAGGTAAAAGTATAGCCAGCATTTCATGAAAATACCTGCTGGAAGCTAACGAAGATAATGTCGATACAAAAATTACATTAATAGTATACAATTTATTTTAGGCGAAGCATGTTAAATTAAATTTTTCAACACATACCTATGAACCAATGCAGATCAATATGTCTAGATATACTAATTTAGAAATGCCTTTTTGTAGTAGGTAATTTCTGACAAAAGATCTGTAAGCAATGCTTTGCATTCGAAATTCATGCTTTATATACATTATTCAAATCTAATGGTCTACTCATATAGCAGAAGAGCTGATTCAGTCAGAATTTTCAAGCCTTTTCCTGTCTACAAAAGTTGCCTTACCACAGAAAGGAAAAAGCATAAAATGTCAGAAATAACCTTGGCATGGCTATGAAAAAGTGTAGCATCCATAAAACTGAAAAGGTTTTAGTGCCTGAAATGGGAAAAATATGAGTAAAAGAAGAGAGGAGGGAGGAGGAGGAGGAAGAAAAGGAGAGACTATATCATTTGGAAAAAGCATGGAACATTACGAAGGCTTTTCTGAGGAGGCGCATTCTGGAATTTCAAGGCTGGCATCCTGCAATGGTCAGGGTGGTAGGTGTTATAATGGTGGTAGGTGAGGAGGCTGCTGTGGCTGTTGGCACACGAATCCCAGGTAAGTTGCCTGTTGCTTCTTTGAACTTTCACTGCCCGCATGAAGGGATGATGGAAAATCAGAAAACAAAAGGACCAGAGAAGAGGGAAAAGTAACTGAACTGCACAAACAAACAAAAAAAGTCCAAAAATGAAAATAAACTGAAAGTAAAGTAAAATGAAATCATAAACAATGTGGTCTTGTCTTCTTATCAGGGGGTGCTAACTTAAGGAACAGAAATATTTTTGTTTCTCAGAATAAATGCTTCTGATATTGAGTTGGTTTTGTGGTTTTTTTTTAGTTTCATTATATTTGTTTTTAAAAGGATTAGTACTGGATCAATTTCTAATCTCACTCTGGCTTTAGGAGCTAAGATTGCAAGCTCCTTAGAAAATACTGAGGTATTATATATGACCATTAACTGAAGGTTAATAAGTCTCTGCTCACATTCACCTACACAAAAAAGATCAACCAGATACTATACATAGCACTGCCTAGAATGGAGATGTTTACTTGCCAGTCATTTCAATTTACGGCATTGACATTTTAATTTTGCCACCATCTATTGTTGTCATTATGCTACTCTGTGCAGTAAACCACTTCCCTGAGCCAGCAGCAGAAAAACTCTGTCCTGAAGCCTGGCTATTAAAGAGTTCTTATTGATCACTTGAATGTGCAATTTAATGTGTTCTCTTTCTTTCTGAACTTAATCTTCAAAACTTAAAGATGATCCTTTTCTGGATGAAATTTGAGACCATATTTGGATGCTGGAGTCTGGGATATGCCAGAAGTGAAGGCCAGTATTTACCAAGAGAATGAGAAGCATCTCAGCTGATGTGTTAAATGTTAAAGGGAAACGATTGAAGTCAGCCTTCATTAAATTTAGTGTGGCCATGTCCTTTCTGAACCATAGAGGAACATTTCAGACTGGGGACTGTCCACTGGATTTTTGTCTTAAAAACACTGAAGGAGTCACATGTACTATGAAACCGAAGTTTGGGCCATAAGCTGTACTACATTTGTTTGCTGCTACCTGCAGTATCCATAATGGCTGCAGACACACGACCCCATTCTGGACTTCAACAGTAGCCAAAAATCTTGACTGTCTAGATTGGGTGCACACATTGCATTCACATCTTACTCCATGAGACAAAATCAGGGGGAAAAGGGTAACTACTGCAGCAAGCACTGTGCAGAGCCAGAGGAAAAGCTGTCCTTCTGCTTCACTCCATATCACATGAGCAAAGATCTGCCAATTGTCCGAATATGTCAACCCTCCTCTGCCTCAAAAGCAATGCCTGTCACTACTGCAAGGAGCACAGACAAGGGAAGGGAGGGGAAAAGGAGAGCACCAGGGACCACGACGTCCCCACAGCCTTGTGGAGTGGTGGGCACTCTGGAGGCCCTGGGCCTGTGTCCCTCTCTGAAAGCACCCCTGCCGTGCCCTGATACGTGTCTGAATCAAAATAATTCCTCTTATTTATTTTATTTTACTTTATATTTTATTATTTTTTAAATCTCTCAGCATATCGCTAAGATGAGGATGGGGCGTGACTCCAGCACCAGGAGGAGTGCACCTGCGCCCTGGGGTACCTGCCCCGCTGGCACCAGCGACCTCATAGAGACTTTGGAAAATCTCACATCAGCCAGAAAAGTCCCAGAAACAGCAGTCTGGATATAGCCATATGTATCTTACAGACTTATCATATCTTCTCAGATGAAACCCTCTCTTTGATTCTGCACACAGACAGCAAGATTTCTGAACTTTAGCTACAGTGTAAAAATTAAAATCTGATAAGAACCATGTGGGCCAGGTGGATTTTCATTATTTTCAAGTTGCTGTGAGCCTTGTTTAATTAAAAAGACTGCTTCCAGCAGGAAATTATCTGGTAGTCTTTGATATTTTTTGTAATGTTTTATTTTCACGCTGAGAGTAGAGATAAAAATGTCCTACAAAGTGGGAAGGTACACAAATTGAGTTTGCTCAGCTTGTAGAAGGATAATGCCAATTCAACAAAAAGTTCTGTAAAAGAAAATCCTATTGTGTGTAACCGTAGTAATTTAGTGGTAATTTGAGCTATTGCAACCCAGGGTTGTGTACAGCAAACATAAAACTAATGGGGCAGCAAGAGAAACGAATGTTAGCAGCACAGTATGAAGGAAAAAAATAACATGAAAAAAACCCTGATCTTTTATAGTGCTCTGCATTCTATTTCAGGGCTAAAATTTCAATTTATTTTATATACTGACTTTCCAGCCCATTTTAAATTCCTAACATGTTCCCATAAGACCAATAACCGAGCTCAACAGATACAGCCCTAATGACTCAGCTTATCCCAGACACCTAAAGGGAACTTTCCAAACTCTGCAGCATCTAGGCCACACCACGCCTGAGGGTAGGTCATTTCCAGCAGGGTACCTGCTCCCATAAAGCTCCATACATCTTGAATTTGTCATGATATCGGAGCAGCACCACCTAGTGAAGGGCTGAGAAGGGCTGTAAAAGTTTTTCTGCCTTAAGAAAGCAACTTTATTACCTTATGGAGATTTCTCTCCAAAAGATGCTTTTATGTAGCTTTTGCAAATACCCTTGATATGATTTTGTAATGGCCAGTTCTTAACTCTGTCATGGAAAGAGCACTGCATTTTGTAAGCATCTACATTGGGTCAGAGTGACTAGCACGTTAACAGCATCAATTTATTTTAAATGTTAGTTAAGAAACTAGCTGCTTCAAAGTAATACAATCATCTAGACAAATCTTTGGCCTCGGTACTCATCTTCCCAAAGCAAACATTCTTCAAAGGTTCTTTATCCAGCCAGAAATTGATTGTGTGACAACTTTGCTCCAAAAAAAACCCCAACAAAAAAAAAGAAAGATCTGTTTGCAACCTACTGTCATAACTGAAAAGAATAGAAATATATTGCAAAATTTGGTCCTCATCTCATTCTGCTTCTGCAGTAACACTCCCTGCTCCCTCAACCCTCTAATCAGCTTAAGTAGAAAGGGGAAAGAGGTATAGCTGAAAAACGGTAGAACACGGTACTGGGAGCATTACGTTTTGTTCACCCTGATCTAGGAGAAAGTAGTGTCTCCTCAGCTGCCAGTTCAGTATTCACCACTCTGATAAACTAAGCACCATTTATCACGTTTGTGTTTAAGTGTCACATATGTTTAAGTGTCACTTAAGTATCACATGTGTCACTTTAAGTACCACATGTGTTTAAGTGTCGCTTAGACGTGGTGTTGGGTGATATGGTTTAGGTGAACTTGTAGTGTAGGGTTAATGGTTGGACTTGATGATCCCAAGGGTCTTTTCCAACCTGAATTGTTCTATGATTCTATGATTCTATCCAGGGACAGCCTGGATCTCAGACAGATGCCTGAGGACATTTACCATTACTGGCATTTCTAGGCATTACAAATCTTGACTTGGTCTAAAGGAGGCAGAAGCACAGTACCAGAGGCTCAGAAAATGATACCATTGGTTCATCCTGCAACAGACGTACCTATTCTCTGTGTAGTGGATAACCCTTGTTACTTCTTTGATGTCCATCAATATGTGGTATTTTAGACTGAATTTATGAATAATGTGAATTAGCTGTTTTCCCAGGATTAGTCAGAAGACAAGACAGGCAGCCCCCACCTTCAAATAGTCAGACATTTTTAATACATTCGATTTGAAAATAGAAAGCTGTTCTCTTCAAGCATGCTGGTATGAAATAAATATCATGGTGAAAAACGGCTGGGATCTGGGGAACTGTTTCCAAACAAACCTTTTTCATAAGCACTGACAATGAACCCATTAAGCAATCACAAAAGTACTTTAAAAGATGATGGCAATAAATAATCATGCCATTAACAAAAGAAAATGCAGGGGACTTTTGAGGCATTTTAGAGGAAAACAGGTGCTATTAATGACTACCAAGTCAATATGTTGAAAAGAAGTTGGCTGTGGTCCTTTGTCCCCTTCTAAATTTAAACAGCTATTTAGAGATTCATTTTCTGAAGTACCCAGTCGCCCCCCAGTGATTGCAAGAGCAGAGTCAACAGGTGTCCCTCTCTATCGACAGGAATCTCAGAGCGTACATTAAGGTCAAGAAAACACGGAGCTTCTCAAAAACTGCAGAAGCATAACCTGGGGAGCTGAAGCAACGTTCACAGACATAACTGCCGTGACAGCTTTCTTGGCCATTCAGCAAGGGCAGGCAAAGAAAAAGACAGAAAAAAGAAAGGGCTATTTGGTGCTACAGATCCTCTTACCATGCTCCGGGCCTTTCAACGCTAGCCGTGTCTGGTGGTGAGGCAGGATCTCAAGTTTGACGTTATCCGCTGCGTTAGCCAAAAACTGAGTTGCTTCTGCCAGCGTGCAGTACTCCATGCTGGTGCCATCAATGGACAGAATATGGTCTCCTACATGTAATGCACCACATCTACATAAAAGGGGAAAAAAACTCGGTATGATCAGGTATGCTCTTTGCTTGGAAACTGAGTTTTACTGCCTTCAAACTGGTCATGACAACTATGAACGTGTTCAGTTTTTTCGAGAGAGATTTGTGTTTTGTAGGCATTGTCACTGGTCAGACTTTATATCTATTAGTACAAACCTTAAAAACAATTCAGTTAATACAGGATATGCCAAGACACCACTCACAGAACTGGAATGGGGTAGCTGACTATAAAAATATGTGTGAATGGCAGCAGAATAAAATGAGCAGAGCTTAAGGAGACTCAAGTAACTTGGTCACATATCCCTCACACAAGCACCCAGTTCATCATTTTTTGAGTTCTATTCCAAACATTTATTAGTACAAAAGCTGTAAATGATGATGAAATTATGCAGTAGTCAAACAAATAATGAAACCAGGGCTAGCATGGTGACTTGAGGAGTGGGGTGGGGAGGGGGGGGCTATCTGCTAAATCTCGCTGCACTCAAGAGACTGGCTACTGGATGAGTTGAGAAATGCAAACACAGCAGTCAGCATCCCGACGTACCAGTCAAGTGGACAGCTCCTTTAATTGGTTACCCCCTGCGAAACGGGAAAAAACAGAGGGAGAAAATTAAAGCATCCTGCACCATTGAACTGGAGAACACCCCTGGATCAATGGCCGCCACTCTCAAAATTTCTACTTTAGGGAAAAGCCCACAGAGGAGCTGTAGACTCACTGCTACAAGTGGGTGCTACCGAAAGCACCGTTGTCAAAGACGAGTTACAGGGTAGGGTGACTGGGGGGGACATGCAGGAGGAATTTGCTGCTGAAACGTAATATTTAAGGAATTTTTAGATAGAGGTATGTATATAGAAGTATACCCTATAATGTATAAACACATACACACACACACATACGCACACACCCCAGAAAAGATCCCACAGCTCTGTTACAGAGGTTTAGACCACTGAGGAAAAAATAGCTATTATTTTTTTTAAAATGGTTTAAATGGTTTTATTCAAAGGTTTAAATGAAACGGAAAAATTACAGCAAAATAACTTCAAAACACAGGAGTCAGTCTTCCTAATACCTCAGTCATATTCTAAAATACGAACAAAAAATCCAGGCATAAGGAGTTCCATTTCACTGTGCCACAAGAATGAGTGATATGTTCTAAAAGAACACTTCAAGGTCGCAAAGCCTCAAAATTTACTTCCCTTGACAGCTGTTCCATGTCATGGGCTTACTTTAAGAATTCCAGCGGGTTATTTAACGCCACAGCATTACATCACCTTCAAACTTCTGTGTCACATAGTGCAAGCAGACAGTCAGATATTACACGGGGGCTGGCTTATGTCACTGAATAATACATGAATGAGCTAAAGTAAATGGTGTCCTGGAGGTCTAAAACTTGGCAGTATGGAACAACGATCCGACAAAGCGCTAATTTTAAGACCTTCAATCTTGAGAGCGTCTGGTTCAGTTACTTTTATCCAAAGAAAAAAGAAAAAATGAAGGGTTTCTTTAAAACCAAACCAAACAGAAGTAGAAATAAGATGGATGTATGGAGCTGCAGTGTCAGCTCTCTGTCTCACTCACCTGTCTGCAATACTCGCAGATTTGATTTTGTCTATGACAATGACCTGTTTGTTGCAGCACATCGAGGTAGATAGTGCAACCCCAAGAGCAGCACCGGGAGTTTTGGCAACTTCAACCAGCAGTGGTCCAGATGCTGTTGCTACTGAATCTGTTAAAATTAAAAACCAAAATATCAGTATAATACCAATGTGATAATTACGCCATTTTCAAATTTTCCCACATCGAATTTCCATGGCTATTCTATTACTCTAATCAGATAATATGCCACTTAAGTTTCAAAATAGCATCAGTTTAGCTGTCAAGAATCAGGTCTTAATGTTGAAAATTATATAAGCAAGAGTAAGTTTGTGAATCTAGCATGTCTGAGTGTGTCAGAATCAGAGATGCACCAGGTTGGGGAACCAGGATGCGTTAGTGAATCACTCCCTTGAATAACTGAAGTTAAAAACTACCTGTAATTTAAAACAGGCATGCTGAAGAAACACAATTAATAAAAAAAAGTAGAAAATTACTTGGGGAAAAAAAAAAATGAGTAAGTGAACAGGTTAAAGGAAGATGCCAAATTAATTTCCAGAAAAGAAGTGGAAGTTCTGTGGACAACAGCTATAATAATAAAATGAAGAAGGCAAAGAAATGGTCTACCAGAAATCCCTCACAAAAAGAAAGGACGATTTAGGAGAAAATGGTGAAAGTGCAGCAGGTATGGCAGCTAGAAATAGTAGGAGTTAAAGCAAAATGCATGTGAGGAGGTTCAGAAGATTCTTGTAATACCCTGTCACTGGATAAAGTACTGCATTGCAACAGGGCACAGATAGTAAATGACCAACACTGGAAAAAAGAGAGCGGAAAAATAGGAGGCAGTAACAGTCATGACTGATGACTGTGGTGAGGAACTATGCCCAAGAGAGACAAGTGCCAGACAGAACAAAGAAAAAAAGACAGCAGGCTGCTTCCTATGTGCCAAAACAAAGCAGGCAGTGATAGGGGTGAAGTACATTCTGGAGACTGCCTCAGAACTCCTACTAACTGATACCAATCAATCAACAACTGATCTCAGTGGAACAAGATACAGTCCTTTAAGGACATAAAAAGATTGAGACAAAGAAAGTGGTATCAGAAGCCTTTGGAGGTACTTGCAGTCAGAATAAGGGAAAAAAATGAATAAATAAAGACTTATGCTGGAGCAAAGTTACCAAACATCCTGCTAGCAAACAGGAGGGCTTTGTATTTACAGAGTCCTGGACACTGCTGTCACAATACTAAGAGAATG
This sequence comes from Apaloderma vittatum, assembly GCF_000703405.1. Taxonomy (NCBI): domain Eukaryota; kingdom Metazoa; phylum Chordata; class Aves; order Trogoniformes; family Trogonidae; genus Apaloderma; species Apaloderma vittatum. The sequence goes on along the minus strand of NW_009722161.1, from coordinate 30,370 downwards.
TTCAACTGTGATGTCTCTCAGAAATCCCTGAGATTGAAACTGTAAAAGAACTGCAGCTGGGCTTCAAGGTATGGGGGAGTAGACAGATATAAGATATTCCATTCAGTCTTAAATCTAGAAAATCAGTTGAAAATGTTATTCTGGCACAGAAGAGAAAGACTGTGAAACAGCGTATTGCCATGCAAAACTAATGAGCTGTATGATGACAGAACGAACTGAATCACAGTTTAACTAATACTCAGCTAAGGCGCTCTTACTCGTTAGAGAGTACTGTAGGTAAACTGGATACAGAAACGGAGTGAAAAAAGGTTCTTGGATGGAATAACATACAATACCACTAAAGAACCTGTTAATTATTATAGAATTTCACTTCCCCCTCACAATTTGAAATCATTTTTATATTCCTGTTGTCCTTCTCCCGGTCAGAAACCTGAGGGCTTGAAGGGTAAATTTAGTATTTTTGAAAGTGCTCATTAAATCCGAGTGATTCATTTTTGTGCCCAACTGGGATGGACCTTTTAAAGGCTGAACTTCCACAGGCACTAGCAAAATAAATTGCTCCCCAAATCCGAACCAAACTTCAAATTGTGATCCACCAGAAGAAAGTCCACCTAGTAGCACTCCTGCCTGGAGCTTCAGGCACTAAACAGCTTTAAGCTGGATGAACTGCCATCAGCAGCTACCTGTCTTTCTCTAGTAACTAAAGAAGGAGGTTAGCACAATCAAACTCCTGTCTTAGATGTCTTGGTTTAGTGTCTAAATAAGGCAGATTGCACACAGTGACTTGCACACAGCCAAATAAGCAAGGGCAGCAGAGCACAGGTTAAGAAACCCCGATTCCCATTCCTGCACTGAGAAACAACTATTTTCTTCTTGAATATTCCAGAGATTATTGGAGCTACAAACAAGCTGACATTTACAAACACATAGGAAGAAGGCTCAAACAACGTTGGTCACCAGTACTGTGACAAAGGTTTGAACTCGTATTGATCCAGAAAATGGCAAAGCTCAACCTGCTAGTGATCTATTGCAAGCTCCTTCTGTAACTATTGCCTCGAGAAGAGGAAACTAAATGCAAATATCTCTTGAGAACAAGTAAATCTTTCAAGATGTTGCTCTAGAGTTATTCAAGAAATGCACGATCAGCTTATGCCCTAGTGTTATTTCCCAGGTGCCTGCTGAAACACACAGGGAAGGCAAACCAAGGCAGACAGGATGAATAAATAAGATAACTACATTAGAGGAACCAGAAGAGAAGAAATGGAGTGTGTCTAACTGTAGAAAATAAACACAAGGAAGAGAAATCAGAAGGCAATAATCAAGCACACATTCCCTGACAGAGAACGATTAGTTTATCATGTTGAAATAAAGCATGGATATGAAAATTGAATCATACAGGTATAAATTATTCATGTGTGAAGATGCTTCAGTCATTAAGATATTTACACCGTGACTGAGGCACTTACACACTATGTTGATTTATTGGCTATGTAATTACATAAGATATACTGATGAATGTTTGTGTGAAAAATGGTCGAGATTTTTGATTTTGTTAATAATTTTTCCCACTTCTGAGCACTGCATCTCAATCAGTACAAGAGGCTTGATTAAAACCTCCCAGAGGAAGAGGCATTGCTCTCTGCATGCTAATGCATTTCTTCAGCTATATAGCAGCATACATTTTTTATTTGACAGCTTAAATCACTGGTAACAAGGATTTTTATTCAGAATATACTTTTATGATGTGTAAATATATAATATATGATATATAAAAAGTTTTGGATAAAATAAGCAGTGTTATCACCCTCCCTCACCTTGAAAGATAATCATAAATAATTTTAAATTTGAAAAAAATTGTTTTTAAACCTGATTTCCAATAGAAATAAAGCCTAAGCGAACACACTGTGCATCTGTTATACATACTTGTAAATGTATGTACCTGCTAATCCTTGCCTATCCTCATTTCTTGTCAAATCCAGTTCAACAACTGATGGAGAGAAAACCACTTTAGGATTCTCACAGCAGGGCAAACCAGAAAGTGAGCTGCTTGTATTAGGCGGCAGAGAATTTACATGTGAAACAGTACTTATAAGTGTTCTAAAATGATAAAAAGCTTCAATCATAGATTGCAATCAACACTGACACTAAATCCACAGGAAACCAAACTTTATCAGTCTATGATGCTTCTTCCCCCCCCCTCTTTTTTTTTTCTTCCCAAAGCCTTCTTGTACTTCAAGCGGGGAAGTGCTGCTACACTGTCAGCATGTTTGTGTAGGAACACTGAGTTCTGCCGCTACTATCTGGGCTCTGCAGCTTCTCACTTCTCTAAATGGAAGGTTTTGGGTGCTTTCTTTCCCTTTTTTCTTTTTTTTCCCCCTTTTTTTTTTTGTTGTTGTTGTTTGAGAAGTCATGGAACACAAGGTAGATATAAGTTTTTGAGCTGCCTGGAAGAGCCAGACAAAGCGGAAGGGTGTCAAAACAGATTTTGACCTTAAAGAGCCAGCTGAACCAGTTGAAAGACATGGCTCCGCAAGACTGCTATTGATCTTGTCTGGATGCTGCTGTATCTTCTAGCAGTGATGTGAGTCACAAACAAGTGGATACTTCACTATCTCACACTAATTTTTCTCTTGCTGAGCTTTTTCCTTATTAGGTGTCCACAGGCTAACTCTTTCTTCACCTTAAAATAGTATATACCAGGTTCATGTAGCCATCTCTGTTGTTGTGACTCTGACTGAAAGCAGTGAAAAAAACCACAGTACAGCAAGTCTATGCTGGTTCAGATCAGCAAACAAATACATAGTTCCTCAAAACTGCAGTTCTGGCAAAGCAAGTTTTAATGATTTTGTAGCAATGCATTCACAGATGTTAACATGTCTAACTCCTGTCGAACTAGAAGATAGTATTTGCAAGAGATATTTTTTCTTGGTCAAAAAAGTGCTCTTCTGCTCCTCACATCTATCTTTGTTCCATTCATACAAAATCTTTGCAGACTACAGGTAGCAAATCGAGCAATGCCTCTTTCTGGTAGAAGCATTCTTTTATCCATTCTGTTCTTGTCAGTACACCTGATTCTTTATCTTTTCTCTTTTTTAATGTAACTCTAATTTTTATACCCAGTATCTTTGTACCTCATGCTCAGACTAGTCAACAAAGCATACTGTTACTTAGAACAAAGAGACACACAGATTATATTTTCCAAGCAGTAAGCCTCATAAAGGTCAGGGCATGTGACACCTGGATATCTTTCTATAACCCTCCTAAAAGGAAAAACATCTTCTAACCCTAAACCATGAGTTCCAATTTCCAAAGACTTGACCAGTAGCTGAGCAGATCACAGAAATCTGTTTCAGTGAAGTTAAACAAGATTGTTGGGGAAATTAAAAAAAAAACCCTGAAGTCTCCGATACTCACTCCTTTAATAGCAAAACATTGGAAAATTTACAGCAAATCACTTCAGAGAAATCAGTCTGAGTTCCCCCATGACCTCCAAATGGTCTACACTTCACACTTGCTTTCCTTCGCTCTCTCTGTGCCCTTTTTTTAATTCACAAAAATCAATGATTCCTTTTCGGCACCCGCTCAGCAATCACACATGCTACAGCTCTGACGTATATGGGACAATCGCTGATTGTTCCCTCCAGAACCCGTTCAGTAAACCATCATATAGGGATCCTCACAAGTCCTTATATGAAGAAACACAAAGCCATTTCCTTGAACTTGCTTTCTTAAAAAAAAAGCCACACAACAGAATATAGAGGAGGTTTACGTTTTCATGTATGCAACCCAGCAGGAGCTACGGAAAGGGTCCAATGCAAAACCTACTGCACCTCCCTTTAGAAAGGTTGAGACAACTGACACGCTGCTATCAGCACTCAGTGCACAGAAAAAGGTCCTTAGAAATTACAGTGGGAAGTTTAGTGTGTAAGGCACAGGATGCTATGACAGCAATCCCAGCTTCTGTTGCCAGATCTCGGCCTTTAGTTGCCATATTTTAGTCTTAACAAGATATTTTACAGAATAACCCATGGTAAGGAATGGGCAGCAGGCATAGCCATGTCAGCCCACTCAGAATCAGTGCATTAGTGCCCCTATTTTCTGAAAGAAGTGGCAGGAATTGAAACTTTTTTTTCCCCATAAACGGTTCAACATTTCAGGTGTCAGATAGGTTTATCACTAGGAGATCTCTGAGTATTTGTCATTCCTTTGGAAAGCTAGGTTGCTGAAATGCAAAAACCAGAGTCAGTACATTTCTTATTGGGCACGGAAAAACCCATGGCTAGTTGCACAATTTTGAGCCCACGTAACCAACCCAAAGAACAGGCAGAACTTCTAACAGATTGGATTAATTCTAAGACCTGTGGCTTTAGCAGCAACTCTCCATATAGACCATCTTGCAAGGCGCTTTATAGCAGTCCTCAGCTGACAGCAGAGCAAAATAAAAGCACTCCAGGATTCTGCATGCATTCACATTCACTTTTCTTCATTAACCAACAGACTACTCATTACTGCCAAACAGTATCTTAAATTGCACTTAATGAATCTTGTCATCCTCCATGTGGTTTGCTTATTGTATTCTTAAAGACTACTTCTTTTTTTCTTTAAATGAACACCAACCCAGAAAGAACACTCTTTGTTTAAAATCACAGAATCATCCAGGTTGGAAAAGATCCTTGGGATCATCGTGTCCAACCATTAAATACTAAGTAAAATGCTCATTCTGTAAGATAGATACACTTAAAGTTTTCCCAACACCTCACAGTCCAGTGGTGAGATCATATCTCTCTCTGTGACAGACTTGTAAAGCTCTACCGTACCGTGGCCGTGCTATCTCCCTTTTCGTGCTTCCCTGAGACTGCCCTGGATTGACCACCTCCTAGTGCCTGCCTTCTCCGTGGTCTCCAGCAAACCAAGAAATGGTTAGTTACTCTATTGTGCAAGAGGAAGATTTGCTGGGAGTGGGGAAGTTTTTCTCTACCTTTCTCCTTCCTCTGTGCTTCTCTCTACTAACACCCTTCTTTTTTCCCAGGTTTGTAGTTCGCCAGGTCACAGGTGCAGAGATGAAAAACTCCCACTTTTGGCACTGTTTTTCAACCACATCCTAAAAAACATTCTTAGGCCATCTCCCTAGCATTTTTAATTCCCTTTGCAGCATCATTTTCATTCAGTCATATTTAACACCAACTAGATGACTAGCCGAGTCTCCCTTACACATGCAGAGCTGATTGGTTGTTATTTAAAAACTAAATTTCTGGGGGTGGGAAGTTGCTTATTTATGTAATACCCTTTCCTTGTACTCCAAAGATAATTTGATCTCAACAAATCCCTAATCTCCATCTTGCAAGGACAGGAATATTAATTACATGTTTTAAAAGATGATCTAATTAAGAAATTGAGATTGGGATCACAGGTCAATGGTTTCAAGAGGAAAAATAGCAGCAAAGAAGAGAGGTAGGAATAAGACTTCTGCAGTGTCTAAAGGGCCCAGGAACAACATTCAAGATGCCCTACAGCTGGGTTGCACCATTATCACTCAATCATAGGAATGTTATTTGATTCCTTGTACTTATGTGACTGTAAAGATCAAAAGTGAATCACACACAGGGCATCGATGCAAAGTACTGGCTTCAGTATTTTGTTCTACTGATACTGCACAATGTTTGCACCCTGGCTTCGTTCACGCTTCATTTAGCAGAGTAACCTTTTTTCATCTCATTATGGGAAAACCAGAATCAATGCCAGCTAGCAAGCTCTGATAATGATTTCTGAAAAGCTAAAAGTCATCAACAGTGTTTCTAATTCTCCCTTGAGAGCTAGAATACAGAAAATATTAATAAGCTTAATGACATGTGAGACTTTATCCTAAAAATATATTTTGGAAGTGAGTAAGCTAGCATTATATATTTCAAGAAATATTTGAAGAGAGAGGGCGGTAGCTTCTTTAATAATAAAACAACTACTTAAAAATTAAATACTGTTTTTTTTCAAAGGGTCAGTGGCAGTCTCCAAGGCCCAACTTACAAGCTACCACAAAATATGAGTGCTCCTAGTGTTCCCTTGATTATGGAGCATCTGTGTGTTTCAGGCAGGATGCACAGTGAACAACAGCTGTTCTAATTTTACCCAGCTCAGCTAGAATTAGAGGGGCAAACCCACTGCTAGTCGTGTTATTATAAAATAGTGTCATTTCCCTTATTGCCAGTAACAGCATGGCAATGGAGCTTCTGGGCTACAGAGTCCACAGAAAATCATGAAATTGCTGCTAAGGAAAAAAGCCACCAATGGCATTTTACACCCTCTCACCTTTAGAATAATCATAATCCAAAATTTAAAAACACAAATAGTTTCAAGAGAATACCAAAGGAATGAGTGATAGTGAACTCATAGGGACCTCTCAATGTCAGAAGGGAAAACAGAGACATTATTCTCTAAATGGATGTGCCACCTATCTCTTCCCCTATAGACAAACAATTTCCTATTTCTGTCAATTGACTGGCCCAGTCTTTCCATTTTCCTCTTCTTGCCTAATTCCTGCAATACATTTATATGCCTCTAATTCATCAAAGTTCTTCAAAAGCTTAAGAGCTGCCTCTACCTAATTTCATACATTGCAACCTTAGTGCCATTATCCTCCTCAGCTAAGAAATGCCTGCTAACTAGCTGAAGAACCATTCCTGCCTTCAAAGTGCTCCCACTTTGTACTCAAAATCCACTTGGGACTTTTTCTGACTTTCTCTTAACATTCAGGCCACAAAAGCCTGCCTAAAACCCTTCTTCGTAAAACACCTCAAATTTTGTGACACTCCCTCCTCCTAACTCTGTTTCATGCTCAGACTTCTTCCATTTTTATTAGGCCTCTCCTCTGTTCAAAAGCTGTATTAAATCCCAATCTCTTCATTTATCTGTATCTTTCTGTGTGCCCTGTTAATCTAAAGCCAATTTATCTATTGCTGAATTTACAACAGAGGGGGCACATGGTGGATGGAGCCTGTGCAGAAGATCCTGGATCTGCCTCTTTGAGGCTAGTCTGAATACATTTTAAATAAGCCCAGGCTCTGCAATTTCTTTCTTTTGTTACCTTGAAAATGAATATTACATAGAGAATTAAGGTGACACTTAAAAAATGACTGAAAACTCAAACCTCCGTCCCTGATGGCAGCACACAGTTTCAAATCTTTAGAGCCTATAAATACATTTTCATGGTTAGTTTGGCAACCTGAGCCTCAAATATCACCTTTCTATTGAAGGCTGTCTCCTGAAAACCACTCTGAAACACTATATAGCATTAGATTGTGAAATGTTTGCAGAAGTCAGCAGGGATGGAATTCTGACTGCATTTCATTCCAGGAATGGAACTCAAAAATAATTACTTTGTAAAACAAAAAAGAAGACAGACCCCCAAAACAGTGCAAATAATACGTAAAGTCTCTGCTGAGACTGTGCAATACAAAACACTATTTTATCTATTGCACAAAGCCTAGATAACAATCATAGAACCATCAGATCATAGAACGGTTTGTGTTGGAAGGGACGTTTGAAAATTGTTTTGTCCAGCCCCAGCTGCCATGGGCAGGGACACCTTCCACCAGATCAGGTTGCACAAAGCCCCATCCAACCTGGGCTCAAACACTTCCCATGTTAGGCCATCCACAACTTGTCTGAGCAACCTGATAGATACTTATGTACAAAAGAGCTTCTCATACTTATGTTTTATGGCAAGTAGAACAGGAAATAAAATACACACGATGTCTGATTTCTTCAAAGCACTTCAGCTCTTGCATGATTCTGTACCTGACTAATCACAACAAAAAGAATGAATGAGGACAACACAATCTGCATCTCTGCCTGCAAACGAAGACACAGCTGGTGTGTCTAATTTTACATCTGCCAGCCTTGAAAGTATGCCTGCAAGGACAGACTACTACAGATAATACAAAGTGCTACAGTACCCATAAATTATGTCTATTTGCTATAATGACCCTAAGTTTCCATCTAACAGAAACAGTAATAATTAGAGTGGGACTGGATCCTCTTCACAAGGCTACAGAAGACAAAGGCCCTCACTGCCAGCACTTCACAGATGGGAACAAACACCATGAACATCCAAACTTCGTGTCGAGCTGGCAGCCCCATCTGCCCAGGACTCTACCAGGATAAAGACATCCTGGATAATCCCAAAAACTTCAGAGCAAAGGTGTGCCCTGGACAGTTTGGACACCTCGGTAAGAGAGCTGACGTGCATATGAAACAGTTAAGGCAAATAAGGACTTGTCAATGCTGAGCTGGTCAGATAGCTGAGCTGCCCCTTTCTGCCCGCCACGCCGGTGGAAATCCAAGTCCTGGAAGCAGCAGAGCCACAGGAGTTAGGTGCCAGCCCTGTGACAGCCACTTCTGCTTCTCTCCAGGGTGGCTGACCCAAGTGCAGCCCCACTCCCACAGGGCTGGGCTCCTTGGAATACTTGAGGTGCATGACTAGATCTTGCCCAGGGGTTCTCTGTACTGAGCCATACTGCCTCATACATTCATGATGACTTATTATTTGCATGTGTTAGTGACCTATGCACACAAGTGTCTGCCTTGAAAAGCTAACTCTGGTTTGATTGAACTGGAAAGAGGTTTCAGACTAGTCTAAAACTAATCTGTAAAGCCGATTACCTAAATATAAACCAGAAGAAAAAATAAGTTAAACTCTACAATATTGTCCATAAAACACAATACAAGTTTCCGATGCTACAAATTTGTACTATCAGTACCACTGTTTTTCCCCTAAAAACTTTGTCTCTTTTCAATAATCTCTGCTCTAGCACAGCTGTCTTATAAATAATTGGTGCATTGGCACAGCCACAGCATAGAATACTACCAAGCAGAAGGTCGAGGCTCAGATCTGACCTTGATATTTATACACTGAGGAGCAGAGTGAGAGTTTTGCAGCTCTCAGGGGTTGCACAGGATATTTTGCCATTCACTGCCAACCACTCATGAAACAAAACTTTGGTCAAATGAGTCAGGAAACAAGTTTATTAACTTCCCTCTCTTTCTACTTTGGTATTGCCTGAGCAGCAGTTCAGCAAAAATATTTCAAAGAAATGGAGAAAGTAATTTAGGTAAATTGCCCTCATATTCACAGTTCTGACCATAAGCTCTTTGATCCCAAACTGCAAAACTAATTCAGGATTGCTCACCTGTTGTGTACATATTTCCCATTTTTTTCCTCCCCAGTGCTTGTTCCAAGCAATACAGAAACGGTACCGCTGGAAGCATTCACGTGTTTGAAGTAAATGAAAGTTTCCACATCCCCTGTTCTCTGCAGCGTACATTTCCAGAAAAAAACAATGCTCTCAAAAATGAGGTGAACCTCTAGAAACCCCAAGCACCCCATAACTGGCAAAGTCCCAGCGATGACAAGTGCACTCTTCCACCTGATTCCTCAGCAGGCAGACAGCCAGCTCGCTGCCAGGGTCACCCTTAGCAAGGTTCCTATGTGGCTTCTCCTTTGCTGCAGGACAATGAATTTACCTCCTGCTGCCAGGCTCGGAGGGACTCCAGGTCCTCTCATGCCCCTGCCTGATGACTTTTTTTTCTTTTTGACTGCATTCCAGTGCTCATAAGGTACATAGATTTGTAATTCGTTATTTACTGAATCTGTGTAAAGGAGAAACTGTGAAAAGCCTCTACCAGGTGTGGCGTTTTTTTATTTTTTTACCAGTAAAAATCCACCCAAATTTACCTAAACTGTAAAGACATTGAAAAACTAGAGGTCAAAGTGCTCAGAAAACGGCTATTCCATTCAACACTGATGAGCTGACCACAACAGAGAGACTGCTTATGCAAATCATAAAAACCCAAATGAGGAGTTGATTAAAATCAGCAGAACATCAATATAAATCATTATAAAAATACATGCACATAAAAAAAACCCCTCAGAAGTGTCTGTTTACAAACAGAATGACATTAAAAGGAAAATATTATGGTCATCATGTGGGCATAAAGCTCTTCAAACTTAATGAAGCCCAGAATGAATATTGCCTGGATGAACTTATTTTTACCTCCTTTCTTAAATTAAATAATCACACACACTTCCTCCTTCAGGAGCCTCATGTGGAACGTAGACAGTAACTATTTAATGAGTACAAACACTTTTCCCTTTTTTTTTCCATGCCCATGCCTTAATTACTAAACAGTGTTATCAACATTCCATGAGTGTATGTGGTGTGGGGGGGAAAGCTATTGTATGGTGCAGCCTCTGAATATTCATTACAACACACGTTTATTAATGATTTTATCTTATAACCACCCGTTAGAGCAAAAGCATGACATTTTCCCCACTGTACAGATAAACAAGTGAGGATCAAAGAAATGAAGGTCAAAAGCATCCCTTAGCCCAGAGAGGGTGATTTGAGACACCTACGACGGGATTCACTGCACCAAGGCATCTGTACAGCAGACCTGAGGTAGCTACACCTGAGCTGGAGGCCTCAACTCCCTCTACAACCATCGGAGAAAACTGGCATTTAAAAAATGTGTTTCACCTGCCCTAGTTTAGGCATCAACAAGACGAGACAAGCTACTCCTTAGAACATTCCTCTTATTTGACTGTTTTTCACATCACTTTGCACTACGCAGCAGGTGACTGATGAAGGAAAAACATATGCAATGATCCCAATTAAAATCTGTATCATAACACATATGCTCCAAGGCATCTGTGTAAGGCTGCACGAGCATCTTTAATTCTTGCATTTCCCATCCCTGAGGAGCTGAGCTGAAAGGAACTTAGCAAAGACAAGAAAAAACTTTCCCTAATATAGACAAAGTCTTTTGGAAAAGTCATCACAAAAGGCTGCTTCTCCTGAGCACACTGAGCTGTCTCCCTTCAAAAACTTACAAATGTGGCTAAGTCTGGGTAGATTTTCACTGGCATAAGCTGAAGAGTTTCCTGAAAAGGGTTCTCTCTCCCTCAGCCAGTACCTACTGAATTGCATGCCCATGTTCCAGCACTTCAAAAAGACACATCTTCACAAAGAAAAGTCTCTCCAAATTTCTCACCATAGGCAAAATAACTGTCTCTAAACTCATTCCTGCAAATTGCTGAACAATCCTGCCTGTAAATGCTTAGGGAAAAAAAAAAAAAAAGAAATGCAGACTTAGGTAGTCTGCCACAAGAAAAACCTTAGTATAAACAGCTGAAGTTCTCATTGTTCTTAAAACATGGGTTTAACGATGAGGCAGTTTACAGAAATCTTGAAAAAGTCATTCCTCCTGCAAGTGGGATCATAAAGAAGCAGAGAAAAGCCACATTCTTTCTTCTTTGCTTTTCCTTTGCAGCTCTTTCTTTTTATGGCAGCTGATACTTTTCCCACATTTCATACCCAACTAAAGAGTGGCAGAATGCACCGAGACAGACCAGCAGCACCAAGGCCTTGCCATGATTTGTAACATCACATGCTAATATTTGAAATCTGGTCTGGTATGCTGTCCTGCAACATATTAGTGATAATCAATAACAAATTTAGCAAACTGAAACGGGGAAAACAATTTCCAGAACTCCCAAACTCTGACGGAGTCAGTTTGGTGAAAAGAAGCACAATGTCCCACGGAAAGATTGGAAATATTACTAGCGGTAAGATTTAGCAGACAGTGCCCAAGGTGTCCACATAAAACCACTATCCAGCTTATTTCAGAAGAGATCAGTGGTGTTAAACACAACAGAAAACTGACCAAGTGCCCAATGCTTCTGACCAAGAAACCATAAAAACACATTAGGAAGGCCTAGATAATATAATAACATATATGACAGGTTAGTGAGCAACTTCACAATTGACTGTAAACAGAAGTCTCTGTGGTCATAGTGTAATATTTCACTTAAAACCATAAAATTATTGTTTTTTACAACCTTTCAAATGAAAAATTAAATATGGAAATATTAAACTACAAATTCATGAAAATATGAAATTCTTCATTGCCCCACATTGGGAGCCAATTTCTGTCTTTTGAAGTTTAGGGCTGGGCTGGCCCCTAAACTCTGACAGACGCTCTCTCTGTGATCTCCCAACCACCCTTCCAGGGGAGCGTAACAGGAGAACCAGGGAGAGAGACTTCACGGTTGAAAAAAAATTTGAACCAGTTTAATGAAATAGCAAATAATACTGACAATAACAAAGAGGATGTTGGACTACATACAAGTATGTAAATATCTTCTGCAGCAAGAAAACTGGAGGTGGCAACACCAGGAGCACAGGGAGCGATAAACAGCCCATGACAATCCTTCCAGCACAGCAGGCACTAAAGGCTCCCAGGCTCTTCTTAGGGGCCCTTATATACTGAGCACCACAGGAAGTGACACTGTGACTGGTCCATTTGGGCCCCTCAGCTCAAGAGGGACAGGGAACTGCTTGAGAGAGTCCAGTGCAGAGCCACAAAGATGGTGAAGGGAGTGGAACATCTCCCTTCTGAGGAAAGGCTGAAGGAGCTGGGTCTCTTTAGCTTGGAGGAGACTGAGGGGTGACCTTATTAGTGTTTATAAATATGGAAAGGGTGAGCATCAGGAAGATGGAGACAGGCTCTTCTCAGTGATGTCCAAAGACGGTACATGAGGCAACAGATACAAGCTGGAGCACAGGAGGTTCCACAAAAACATCAGGAAAAACTTTTTCACTGTGAGGGTGACAGAGCACTGGCACAGGCTGCCCAGGGAGGTTGTGGAGTCTCCTTCTCTGGAGACTTTCAAAACCCACTTGGATGCATTCCTGTGTGGCCGCCCTAGGGGATCCTGCTTTGGCAGGGGGGTTGGACTAGATGATCTTTCAAGGGCCCTTCCAACCCCAGACATTCTGATTCTCTGACCTGACCCACTCTCTCCTCCCCATACGTACAGCTGTCCCCTCCTGCCCCATTGTGACTGCCACCTGTGCCAGACAGCTCCAGAGAACAACTATCCTGGTGCACTCAAAGGAGGACACGTGTGAAAGCCAAAAATACATGGTGGCTGTTCATCTAAGAGTTTCTCTAGCATGCTTGAGGGTGGAGGCTTTTGCTGTAATCTAGATCCAAAGTGGGACAATCTTACCACAAAACTGGTAATTTCAGGCATGTACACCCTGTTCCTATGCGAGTGCTGAAGTACCAGAAGAGAACTATCCTAGCAAAGGGGTGAAGAGAAAATGGGCATGGCATGTTCTCTTTTCACTCACGGACAGCAGAGCAGTGAGTGGTAACTTGGTGCAAATAAACAGTGTAAATGGCACTGTTTTTAAATTATCTGCATCAGAGTTACATCCTTGTAATATGCATCTTTTCTACACTTCAGACTTGAATTGGCTGTAGAGTCCCTGAAGTAGATGCTCTTATGCTGGCACTGAAACAAAACATTGCTTTAGTGGCGCAAACACTTCTAAATTAGAAGACTTTTACGCTGGCAGAAGACGTTTTTGGTAGGTATAAACTGAGCGTCCATTTGGTGAGAACTGAGGAGGGTAGCAAAGAAGCACAGCTCTGCTATTTATTTCCCTACGAGCAAAGCTCTTTGAATATAAGACAGGAGCTAGATTCTTCTCCTTTCGCTCCTATTTTAAATCCCAACTGAAATCAATAAGACTCTTCCCACTGAGTCAGACAGGCTTGGACCAGGCCTTGGCTAACTTCATGAAAAGCACATGACGGCTGCCCAAGATAGTTCTTGCTCTCGTCCTAAATGCTTCAGATGACAGCACATTGCAGCACTGCTGTGGTTAGGGATTAGATGCAGCTTCAAGTGCATGCAAAACCGACTAAATTCTGTGGAGAGAATCACCTAGCAGAGCACATTCAACAATCAAGATAAAGGAATACGTTTAGCTAAAAATGTAGTAGCAGGGTATTTAATGTCTGAATTAAGCATTTATATTAATATGAGGTAGTTAAATGCGAATAACAATGGCTAGTTAGAAGAGGCCGGTGGCCTCCCTGAGACAGAAAATGGCAGGAGGAACTGTAGGGAGAGTTTAGTTTAGATATTCTTTGTAGCTATGGGGGATGTTGTGCCAAAATCATATTAATGACAGAGAGGAAACCACAGGCTCAGTGTGTCTGCAGTCCAGGTAGTTTTTTTCCTTCTTAATTTAAGCTGCTTGAAGCCTTTAGATTTCAATTAAGAACTCAGGCAAGATGACCTGAATCAGCAATTGCTTTTAGATATAAAATAAAGCATAAAGAAAAATCCAACTAGGTGTTTTTAAAGAAAGTGTTGAGAGACTTCCTGAGTAACTTAACACCAAAGCTCTGCCTCAAGGTGTATATATTACCATCTTTTCATGTATATAACCTGTGGATTATCTGCCAGAAAAAAGTGAAACTAACCCTGTAATTCAGAGGCAATATAGGTTATAGATGCTTGTGTGCAATACAATAGAAAATCTTACCCCAGAAAGCCCTTTCTTTCTCATTAGCATCTCCATCTCTGTTCCCCCACTATCTGTCCCTTTCCTCCCCAGAGCCTCATTGCCTCTGATGCCCTACAGCCAATTTCATCTATTTGTAAAACTCTCCTCTGCTTCCAATTCCATGCAGGTAACCTGAGGGTCTGGGTCACCACATGACTTGACTCGCTTCCAAGAAAGTGTGCTTTTATACCGGTGTGGGTTCTGCATGTAAAAATGCAATTTTATCAGCCAGGGAAGAAATATCTGGAGGCACATAAGAGAAAGGAAGAAACCTCAGCTTGCCACAGCTTTACCTGTAACCTTGGGAAGTTGTCATATCCTTCATTACTTATCTCTTCAGGAGGGCTCAGCATTCTTTTTTTCGGCTGCAGTGAGCCATGACTTTTCTGCTAGTGTCAGAATTGCAATTAAAGATGAAACCAGTGAATGGTCTAGATAAGTACTCTTCATAAAATCACTGCCACCCTCTTCTCCTCCTCCAGGAAGAAAATAGGGAAGATTTAAGTGAAACCTGCAGTCAGGTGCTTGCCTTTGGTTTATTTCAAATTGTGTTCAATTATCACAGAAACATCATTTTGTTAGGGTCCTCTAGGATCTACACTGAAATAGCAACATGACCAATCAATAGTAACAGACAGAATATACCGGACAGTTTCCTTACAAATTAAAATCATGAGACTCACAGAAGGTCAAACACCACTAATGCGAGTCACCAATGAATTGATTAAAAAAAAAAAATCCAATGGTATTTTTGGCTGAACACAGACTAAGACACATAGCAATTTTTATCACTACTGTTCCCCCAAACCACTGAGTTCATCGGCTACAAAATGATCAAGGTGTGGTAACCAAACATTTAGGAAAAACATGAAAAGACAGGTTATTACGGGTGTTTAAAATTACTGTAGGGGAATGTGGTTTGAATAGCAAATGCACAGAGAACATTTCACTCATTGTACAGCTGAGTAACACCATCAGAAGGATATTTCAGTGCAACAAGATCAGGCTGCAAGATGTGGCTCTGACTGGCACTGATGCAATTACCTTTGAGTATCTATGTTGATCTAAAGATAAACTCACTCAGCTTAGATGTAGATTTTTTCCCTACCCTACATTTCCAGCTCACAGGCCTTAGTATTGTCTTCTCTGAGCAGGCTGCATCTCCCATGTGCTCAATACTACATAGTGCAATCTCACAGAATGTCCTTCAGATCTCTTTCACACCAATTTTGCACTAGAATACCAGTGCAAATTGAGAGAGTTCATATTTAGGCAAAATACCCAAACCCAGTCATACTTTAAAATCCATCCTTTTCCAGCATAAATGTTCTGGAAAATGATGAATGAACCTTGAACCTTAGTGTCAAGGGATGAAAATGTGCCCTACTGCATCCTAGTTTAACCTCTTAGTTTATGCCCAGTACAGGTGTTCCAGGGATTCTTGGGTTTTCTCCCCTTGGCCTAACTTGTCAGGCACTGTCTGGATGTATCATACCAATGAAAAAAAAGTCAAGAGAAGAGAGTACTTTGACTCCAGGTTTTTTAAACACCTCGCTCAGGGAAAGTCTCGGGAAATATTTAGTGTTTTCCTCTCCCTGGAATGGAGGTAGGAATGGAGCCTTTGCTGCTGCTTTTATTTCCTTAAAGATAGGCCCTTTTAAAGACAGCTTCTGGGGTTATAGCCCAAGTTCTCTCTAACATAAAGAAAACCAAATCTGTCCCTTATTCCTCAGTCTCTCGGATGACTGCAATGCCACTAAATCAGATCCAAAGCTGAATTTTTTAATTGGATTTTTTCTGATTACAGAGTTTCTCTTTCATTGAATTGCATGTCACATGCAGAAGATCCTTTAATCTCCAAGAAGCTTAATTATCATCCTCTTTGTAAAACTTTCACACCTGCACACTTCGGCTACCTGTGCAAATTTTTTTTTTCCAGACCAGCATAAACCAGGATACCTCATTATCCTTGTCAATCTGCTGTTCACCAGCACGGTCAGTAACAGATAAGCCAACTGATTGAAAGGTAGCTTGACTAACTTCCAGCTGACCAGAGGTATGAGCATCTAGTAGACATGACAGCTCTTTTTCATGCTGCATTTCATGGCACACCTGGATAGCCCTCATGTAAAGTGGAAAGATTTGTCAATCATTTGTTTTTAAATGCTTACTAAAAGAAGCACAACAGCCTATCCTTAATAGGCAGAGGCTGCTTCCATTTGAGCATCCAAACCCTTGAATTAGCATCTAAAAAATTCAGACCATGTGCTTTGTGAGGAGATAGGAGGATAGATTAGGAAGGCTCTACTTTAATAAAGGCTTATCATGCAATACATTAGGTATTTCATGCTGATTTTTTTCAGTTGTACACTATTTAGACTAACTGCATATAAGCATAGGACCTTGAAGACAAATTTGTTCATTACTCTCAGTGCCCAGTAAGTAGAACATAGAATATTTTCATATACAAAGTGGATCTTGGAAGATAATAACCCCCCACGCTTTCCTAGTTATTTATGACAATTAGATTGTATTTGTAGTTTTCTGTTACTGGGACATCTCATTTCACCTTTACAGCTTTTTCTGCCATACAAAGCCATGTTTATTAAGCTGCTTTTAATGAGGCCATGGTTTCAAAAGCACTAGAGAGAAATGTTAATTGGACCTGTTAGAGTAATTTGTAACTTATATGGTTCAGCTAAACTCCATTTATTTCTCTTTAGGGATGATCAAGAAGTTTGTAAAGAAAGAAGTATGTGTGAGATTTACGAAATTCTTGTTAAAACATGACAACTCCTCCCTTTCGTAATCATCTACTAGCAACATGGCTATCAAACTGTAGCAACAAATCATAACCAGACGGAGATAAGAAAGTAAAAAAAATTCTACAGGGCAAATATACTTGGGAATCATAGAATGTTCTCATCAAAACATCCTGATTTTAATTGCTTAGAGCTTACAGCTTGGCCATGGTTCAAACATTTGGTGTGATTTTTTCCTATGATGCCTGTATTTTTTTTTCTTCCCTTAGTTATTTCAGCTGAAACAGGTCAGCTGTGCCTGACAGCATCATTAGGGAAAAAAAATACTGTTCTGCTCTCCTCCTCCCCCCAAAAAATCTGTAGGCATAGATCTGGCATGGAGAATCAAGAGAAGACCCAGGAGAAGGAGAGAGCAGGACTTCTGGGGCAAGAAGGGGAGGAACTGAAGTGAGCAGGTGATTGATCTCAAAAGAAGCTGTAGTACAAGAAACTTGGGAATGGTTTGCTAAGAGACAGGGACTGGAGAAAGAGCTAAAGAAGGACAGGCAAAAAAACTGCAGAAGCCCTTTATGGAGCGAAATCAGCAGTGTGAGAGCAATGTGTTGGAAAATTACCTAAGCTTTACTTGGCAAAAGACAGAAGAAAAAAACTGGGCTGTTAGGTGAGGGAATAGCATGCTGGGGATTTAGGACCTTCTAGAAAAGAAGACTCAAACTAGGACAGTAAGGAAAGGGAAAACCAAATAGCTGCTGGGAAAAAAATAATGCAACTAGAAACCAGGGTAAGAACAAAGAACAGAAATGTACAGGAAGGACCAAGAGATCCTGAAGCTCTACAGTTCTCTGCTGTCAGCAAACACCTTTTAAACCCACTGTTCATATATATCTTCCAAGTCTTTTCTGGTCCCCAGGAAGCACATACATACTGTGTGGTACAGCTGGTCTGACCACCTGGCTAACAGGGAGCATACTGGTCAATTTAATGGTTCTCACTGTTTTGAGGAACTATTTGGATACAGACATAATGTGAGATACAGTTTTTCCCAAGGAGAAACCTAGGTAATGGTACATAAAAATATGTCAACATTTTTAAAGATATAAGCTCACACAAATATTGGGAAACAACAAATTGACAGTTGCTTATGCAACACAGTGATACGACTCATCAGAAGGAGAAATACTATTTTCTTACAAGGCCAGCAGTAGATTACTTGGGTGGCAGGTGTGTAAAACATAAAGAGTGAACCACAAGAAAGGTCATGTAACATGGAGGAGACCCTAGAGTGCTGCTTTAAAGTACCAGATTCTCTTTGTATCAGAATTTCTGTAAAGGGTGAGAAGGATGTTTAAACTGTACTGGTCACTAACTGCAAGCATTTTCTTGTTTCATCATCAGCAGTCAGCAGTAGTATCTCTTGATCACACAAAGCACTGATGAATCTAGATCTGGGTTTTGAGTCTGCCAGCCCCAAATGCCGGACTTTTTTTTAAATCATAATGCTTATTTATCTTAGGTTTCCACGCTTGCTCAAGAGGTGTTAAAAAGGTATTTATCTTCCTTTTAAACCAGGTAAATAGAGTAGATTAAAGCAAGCAAGCAGGAACTGATGCCTGCCTGACAGGTATCAGCCCTCTCATAGGCTCACAATAAGAGTCAGTGAAGTCAGCACATCATATTTAGTAGCAGCATGAGAGATCATAGAATCATAGAATGGTATGAGTTGGAAGGGACCGTAAAGATCATCTAGTTCCAACCCCCCTGCCGTGGGCCGGGACATCTCCCACTAGACCAGGCTGCTCAAAGCAGCTACCACAACTTCTCTGGGCAACATATTCCAGTGTTTCACCACTTTCATAGTAAAGAACTTCTTCCTAATGTCTAATCTAAATCTACCCTGTTCCAGTTAGAAACCATTGCCCCTCGTCCTATCACTACACGCCCTTGTAAGCAGTCCCTCCCCAGCTTTCCTGCAGCCCCCTTCAGGTACTGGAAGGCCACAATAAGGTCTCCCCAGGCCCTTCTCTTCCCCAGGCTGAACAACCTCAACTCTCTCAGCCTGTCCTCACAGGAGAGGTGCTCCAGCCCTCTGACCATCTTTGCAGCCCCCTCTGGACCTGCTCCAACAGGTCCATGTCCTTCTTGTGCTGAGGGTTCCACAGCTGACGCAGTACAACAGGTGGGGTCTCACCAGAGCAGAAGAGAGGGGCAGAATCACCTTCCCTGACCTACTGGCCATGCTTGATGAAGGGTTAAAAGGAATAATTTCCACTTGCTATTGTAAAAATCCAATCCTGAAAGCCAGAAAACTCAACAGCATAAAAACCAACAAGCCTCAGACTTCTCTGAAGGAAAAACCCTCTTTTGGTCCCAAGGATAAATCATATCCCAAAACATCTATCTTTTGCCAGATGAAATCCTAACAAGCTAGCACTACAGAGCAAGAATTTACTTATTGTATACATCCACACCTGACTGCCAGTGCATACTAATGTTCCTGATGCAGGCATCTGGCACTGACAGCAGAAAGCACAAATAGTGTGTCTAATAAACAAGGAACTTGTACAGTAAGATGAAAAACTAACATGCCACAGCACACAGATTTAAATATCTGCCTAGTTTGTGCAGGGTGAACACGAATTGTGCATTGACCTCCAGGAGAGACAAAAAATCCCATATGTTTTACCTAGTAGTACATCTATCTGCGAGTGGATATTTCTGGGACTGTTAGAGAGAGATGCCTATATCGTCTTCTGCCTTAACAAAGAGCCAATATATCTGGAATGACCTTGGGACATGAAGGTTTTCTCCTTGAGATCTACTTATTGCCTGAAGCACTCAAACTGTGGCAGGATTAGGGCCTCAGGAAAAAAACCACCAGGAAATTATTAACTTGCTATTCAGACAAGGATCTGGGCAGTGCCTTCGATAAGCCTGTGGTCACATACTGAAGACAGAAAGAAAATTCAAAATGAATAGCAGCATAAAAAGGTTATCATCTCTCCTGTGGGTCTTGTGACTGTATTGCATGCACACCTAACTGGACAGAAGCTGAGCAGACAATTTCAATCCTGACATTTCCCACCTGGCACATTCAACTTTCTGAGCTAAAACAGTGTTTTCTAGCATAATTTGTGTATCTGTTTGTGTAGCAGTATTTAAAGCAGAGTAATACTTCAACTGATACAGATACCGCGACCTTTGCTTCGCATATGAATTTTCATTCAATCTGTCTGTGAAGCAACATAAGAGAGGATGCGTTCCTTAAAGGTTTAAGTCACTAATTCATATTTAGGATTTCAAGGTATCTAGGTCTGTTGCTCTGTGACAGCCAGGAAACTTGCAGTTGCAGTCAAATGCTACAGTACACCACCTATCTGTTCTGTCAAAGATTTGTAAGAGACAAAGGAAATGTTAATTTTAAGTTTATACAGAAACAGAAAGAAGAAGGAAGCATGGAATCCTACAGGCTTCCTGACTTTCCTTCAACTTTCAAGGTCTTGCAACATTTATAAAGTTTAGTAGGATCTCAAGGCTATTCTTGGAGTCTCTAGAGCTCCTGTTCCTTGGTCTTGTAAAACTCTGTACCACTTAAAGGTCTCCACAGCTTGATACGCTCTGGATATGCTTGAGTGATAGTGCTTTGGGAAATTTAAGGGGCAGCCAGTAAGATCTTTTTTCTCCTGTATTTCTTGTCTTGCACAAACTATCGAGAGTCTACAATGGATCACAGATTACCTCACCTGATCTTTAAACTACACAAGCTTTCTCTCCCTAGTGCTCGTCTTGTCAGGCAGGAGTACTGAAGGGTGAAGCAGATTTCTGTACTCTCAGTAAAATCGTTACAGCCTTTTCTTTGTTTGTTGGGTGTGTTTGCTGGGGTTTTTTTTAATGAGTGAACTTAAAGAGGCAAAAGGCTTGGACAATTGTTTGTCAAAGTGCTCTCAGATTTATTAGCAAACGCTTGATGAATAATTCCCTTTCTAGAAAATTGTATAAGTAGTAAACTGACACAGTGGTTCAGGAAATTGAGGGTGTTGCTCTAGATGAAAGTTGACCAGTTCTGTGTCAGGGTCACTCTGGTAGCTTGGGACTAAAAAACAAGCTGACCATATCTGTTTTGCAGAGAACAGTTACAGGGTGCCACATTCCAGCAAATCTATTCTGGCTCAGGTAAGTGCCAGAACTGTTAAAGAAACCAGAGAAACATATAGAATTTGAATGTGCAATATGTTCCTTCATTCCTGAAGCCCACTGAGCGGTTTGAACTAAAAAACATCCAATAAAGAGATGAGAGAGAAAACATGTTGTGTCTCTCAGGTGCAAATAGCTAACAAAACCTTACTTCTCTGCCAAAATCCTGGCAACAGCAAACAGTTTTGTTTAACTACAATCCTTGATTGAAAGATGACCCCAACAAGAACATCTAAGATTTAAAAAGTAGGTTCTTCAAAAGTTCAGCAGCAGCAATCTGTTGAACTAGACTTACATAAAAGTGTTATGGACCAAAATTTAAACTCAAGGTAGTCATATCTTTGAACTTTTCTGAATGCTTCCTTTCAGAGTAGGTATGGAAGATTACCCAAGCAGATGCAACCCAGTTACATGGACAACAGAAAGCCCAGTAACCTCACGTCAGATTTTGGAAAACCTGAAAGGAAACTGCATCAGCTCCGCTTCCAAATAAATGCAGCGATCAACTTTTATTTCTCATTTCAGATGGAGCAGTGTGAATCTCTGTTTCCAACTTGTTATTAGTACTGCATTGAAATTCTCATTCTCACTCTAACTGAGGATGCCTGACCTATAGCTTTCAAGCTATGAACAGCTCATCAGGTCACTTCACCCACACCAGTGTCAAACAGTGAGAACTTCAGTCTTCCCAACTTAAGTTTACAGATGGGAATTAATACTTGCTATTTGGTTTCTGCAGGAAAAGATTTAAGCAGCAAAATTATTTTGGTGGTGGCAGCAAGTCACTGCTAGCCACCACCTTGCCTCTGCTCCGACAGATGAAGATAGGGGATCCACATCACCATAAAGGTTGGACACTTCAGATGTAAGGATTACAAAGAGAAGTGATAAAGCCCACAAAGTTAACGTTACTTCCACACAGTTGTATGTAGGGCAAGTCATTGTATCCATCGCCTCTGCAGACACTGAAGTGCAGCGTTATTAAAGCCTCACAAAACTAAATACTGGAGGTTGCTTCCTGTAAAATCAACAAGGATTATAAGCAGTCACATTGCTTCGCAATCAGAGGAGGTGTTCTGGAAAACAGAATGACATTTGGAAGATTGTTACTTCCACAACTTCAGATATAAATTTTATCAGTTTATATAATATTTTCTCAGAAATTATGTTTTCCTAATCAAGGATTAGCCTGGTATTTCCAAACTCCTATTATTTCAGAGCCTCTTTAAAACTATACATCAGTACACTCCACACATCAACCTGGAAACAATTTCCGCAGAGGGAATTAAAAAAAAAAAAGCTAACAACCTAATAGCATCTCTTCCAAGAAGCTGAATTGACAAGTTTATTTCCTAGGACCCAGCTGAGCAGGATACTTCAGGATGTATTTAAGCAAGCACAAGTGTAACCCCAGAGAGTTCAGTAGGACTAGCCACATCTCCTACATTATATACACACTTAATTATCCTGCACAGAAACCCTTGATGATTTTTTTTACT
Source organism: Apaloderma vittatum (assembly GCF_000703405.1). Taxonomy (NCBI): domain Eukaryota; kingdom Metazoa; phylum Chordata; class Aves; order Trogoniformes; family Trogonidae; genus Apaloderma; species Apaloderma vittatum. Next base: position 7,504 of record NW_009722161.1, on the reverse strand, counting down.
CCAGTTTGTCTAGGTTCCAGAAACAATAAAATGTACAAGTTTCCCAGGTGACCTCTTGAAGACTTCAGGCGAAGGAAGTAAATTTCAAGAAATATAGCACCTTTGAAACAGTTTATGCTTACAGGAGTATAAAAAGTCAGTTACATGCTACAGGACTGTAGCTGAAAAATAGTCAAGGATTATTTTCTTCATCCAGTGTAACCTTTTCAAATCAAGTTCCAATTTCATGCTATCAAAATATATTTTATGGCTTTTTCCAGTTCTGGCCACATGGAATGCTACAGGATATAACCATCTGCTAACAGAAGATATTAAAGTGTGTAATGGCCCAATTATATCTCTAGGAGTAAGATATTCTACTTAAAGTTTAAACTGGCAGGACCCTATAGAATCCAACAGACTTTTAAATAACTTTTGGATTGTTGTCCCCTTTCAGCATGCTAGCCTACTAAACTAGTTTCAAACATCAGTTATTGATGATTGAACTTACTCCTCTTGTTTTAGCTCATTTTCATATTCACATCAACCCTGAGGTGGCATTACAAATAGCTTTTCTTGTGGGTAATATAAGAGTTGGGGGAAAAAAAAGTAGAATTTCTGTAATTCTTAAATTTATCTTCATGGCTCATATCTTTCCTTTCATGTTACTCCAGACTTTGACTTCACTGCTCTCGAGCAGAAGTGAAGATTCAAATCATCACTGTTTTCATAATCTAGGAATCAATAGATATGGGCAAGCGATTTTCAGCCTTTGTATGTCATAGCATACATTCATGGTTGTAGCATAACTACAAAAAGCAAAGAAAACTTCCCAACAAAACTTTTCACACCACTGCCAGAAAATTATGCAGGGTACACGCAAATTGGAAGAAAAATCAAAACCTACTGGAGGCTAGATAAAATCTAACAAATTCGTAATTCATTAAAAAGAGAGCCTACTGGATCGCTCCTTATTTCTTCTCGCAAACACTGCAGGACCACCATCCCATACATTTCCCCGTGTTTGATTCTCTTTTTCCTTCCTTCTTCCTGACTCTACAAATTTCAGGTTCTTCTACCTCAAGTTTCTATAGGATAACACATTAATTGCCAGGAAAGTAGGAACAATAAATCCAGATTTGTTGCTGAGAACAAAAGAGAAACAGTAGAGTTTATTCAGAGAGAGAATGACACGAAGGGACCGGCTGGTGGGTACTGCCTGTACAGTTATAAGCCTGCAATTTCCAGTGAAGTTCTGTACCCTGCTGCACTGAGCTACATCCAGATAACACTGAAAAGAAGGTTCCTGCCTTGAACAACCTGCCATTTAGAGCACATCAGAGTTTCTCATCCTGTGGTCTTGTCCTCACACAAACCTGCACAGATTTCTAAAAGATGCTCAGTGAAACTAAGGCTGGTTCCCTCCCAGGGGTATATAGGAGAATTGGGATGACAGTTTTCTCTGAAATGAAAGTATCATGGAAATATTGTCTATCTAAAGCCAGGGGTTCTTTTTTTCAATGAGATCTTGGTCTTAGAGAAAGTGGAGTATAAAGAATCTGCTTTTAACTGTGATGATAGGTAAGCTTTGATCATCCATCATATTCCAAAGAAAAATGATAAATAAAATGAAAACGCTGAAACTCTAGTTCTATTTGGGTTACAAGATCACTTGCATTTCCATTTTCCACATGAGAGGTTCCTGCCCAGATGCTGAGCTGTCTCCACCTTTCCGGACGTGAACCTTGCACGACTGTCCAGCACGCCTGCCAGACACCGTGCAAACCTGTCACTCCATTCTTGATAGTTAATTAAACAGATATATATATTATAATAAAAAACCAAAATAAATCTGTGTTTTGGGGAAGAACAAAGAGGGCTGTTCCAGAACAAACAAATATCTGTCATCATTCTTCTAAGTATTAATCTTTCCCAAGGCTTTGAAGTTTGGCAGTGCTATTTCACAAATTCCTGTGAGGCTGCTTTACTGCTGGGCTAGAAATCTAACTGTGGAACTAGGGAGGAAAAGAAGAGAAAGATTTCCAAACAGAGGAGAAATATTTTAGTCTGACTGGTGAGTATTTCCATTTTTCATTGCTATGAATTTTCTGTATCTTGCAAAAATGGAGGGGATACGACACCTTCCAAAACAAATGAAAATAACTCAATCTCAAATCTGTTGTGAAAAATCATCTGCTCGCATTGACTGTCCAAAAACCTCCCATATCTTCAGTGAGTTCAATCCAAGTTTCTATAAAGCCTAAGCTTATTTTCAAGGCATGATTTGCCACCTCTGAATTTCTTAACAAATTTTCTCTTCTTCGTTCTTTTCTATGTGGCTGTTTTCTGACTTTTTAACAATGTCTTGGCCACGTAGCAGCACTGGCAAAAGGCAAAAGAATTCTTGTAAGAGCAAGTAAACCCCTCTTTCATGTGACACAGAAATGCTGACACTTCATTAACCTTTATTATAAACTAGTCACTGGAAAAGTTACTTTGCTAGAATCCACACTATGGTTTCACTCTACAAACCACGAAATGTCAGAATACTAAATTACAGGAAAATGCCGCTCACCTCCTCATGAACTCGAGATTAATGATATGGTGCAGAAGGGAACAGCAGTGGTACCAGGAGCGTAACAGGTCTAAAATAGCTAAAACACTTCTAAAATAGCTCATCATGAACAGGTAGCAAACCATCACAGATGGTTTCCAGAACCAAAGCCCCACTTCTCAACCTACCCATCACCGAGACATCGTATTCAACCAGCAGAGTCGCTTCCTGGCCGCATTGTTTGAGAATACTCATGGCTTCAGCGTGTGTCGTTCCGAGCAGTCGGATCCCATCGACACTCAGCAGCCTGTCCCCAGGTTTGATTGTGCCTTCTCTGAAGGGAGATTAAAGGAGTGATCTTTATTAATATAAGATAAATTGATCTGGATCTGGATCTTTTATGCAAAGCGGTTATCTCGCACCCTCTCTGACATCCATCCCTCTTGCCTTAACACTTAACATTTAGTTTGATGGTGAGAACGTTCAGAAGGCGCAGTGGAAAGGAAATTGCTTTAATTGGAAAGTCAGCGACTGGAAAATGGCGTAATGCAGAGCTAAATAATCAAGTCGGTTAGACTGCAACTAAGTATAGCTTCTGCTTCAACATATGCTTTCTTTCTGCCTTGTCCACACAACATAAACATACATAAACACCTCCTCCCCAGATATTTTCTTAAAACTAAATTCAAGGTGCAAACACACGGGTGTGGAAACAGATGGCAAAATATCAATGTCCATTTACTGATTTTCTTCCCAAAATACCACTTAGTTGGATAATTCCATTTTCTTTTTCTTCCTACCTAAAGATAATTTGGCTATAAATGCACATCGTCTCCTAGGCGTATCTCATAACATATTCAGAATTATAACAGAAATTAAGTACTAACATTGTCAGCTTGAAAATCAGGGAGAAAAACAAGGCAGGCAAGGGGATGAGGGTGGGAAGAAAGGGAGAGACAAGACACAAACGCTCTGTTGAAATGTTTGGTTCTCAATTAATATTTCCAAGGTCAAAAATGTCAACAAAGGCTACAGAAAATCAGCCTGCTTTAAAGAAGTTGCTCTGTAAGTTTCTTCAATGGTTTAAGGACACATGTCATTTTTGAAAATGTAATTCATACATATAAATAGAGTGAGTAGTCTTTATTCATATAGATACATATTCATATAGATACGTTCATTGGGCCAAAACATAAATCTGAACCTCAGAACTTGTCCGGGTGGAGTTATGTGTGAAATCACATCTTAAAAGAACAACACAACACTCCTGAAACACATGGCAGTATTTTTCTCAAGTCCAAGAGAAAAATATTGTGGCGCTGGAGTATAAAAAGCATAATTTAGAGCTAAACCAGTTGTTTGAAGCCTGAAAAAAATGTGCTCTGACCTATTGCAGGCATTTGTTCTAATTGAGTTTGATTTTTGAAAGTGTTTAATGGGAAAATCTTGGAACATGCAACATACTAAATTGAAGTTCACACACAGTATGACGTGCCAAGCCTCTGTGATTGCCCATTACTGTTTTTCGTTATTACAATTAAATGCATAAACCATGAATTTCAAAGGGACAGGTTTGAATATATCTGCTTCAGTCCAAACCCTAACTTCTGTCCCAAATAATTCACTTTTCTCCATTTCTTTTTCACATGCACTCTAGAGAAAGATGAATTGTACCTGTCAGCAGGCCCTCCAGGTCTAACACATGTTATTACAACAGGACGAGATTTATTTCTGTCATCGTGTGCTCCACCTAGAAAGGGAAAAGTGAGAGAAAGCACACCTTCATTTTATGCTTTTTATGAAAGCTCATTCCTAAATCTTGCAGCATGCACACTTAGAGATGGGCTAAAAGGATCAAAAAATAGCCAAGCCATATGAACCTCCAATGAATTTTATCTTAAATAAAATTAATATACTGCATGGTATAGATTATTATTTATAAAACATTTCTACAGTGATTCTTAATAAACACACATTCTTTGCTTAGAACCTCTACTCTGATCTACGCAAATCTGATCTGCGTGAAAACTTACTCTTCTGCAACATCTGCACACAGGAAAACACATGCATACTTCATATATACTCAGAATAATGAGTGGCCACCAAGGAATTAATAGATTAAATAAAAAACCAGTTTTCTCTGAAGAAACTAATAATTGATTATTGAGGCATATTATTTAACAGCTGCATGTTTTCTTCTGTTCTCTAAGTCAGTGATAATACTTCCGTTGTACCACACAGACTATCAGCATGATTAATCAGAGTTCATACCTAATTTATACAAATAATATGTAAATCTTTTTTAAGAACTACAGTCTTGCTGCTGATTTCAGTGGAAGGAGAATCTGGTCTTACGTAAAAGAGAGTTTGCCATGTTCTTGGCATAGTTGATTAATTATTGTTCTGCCATAAACAAAAAAGTAGAGTGGTTCGTAACAGCAGTACATGAATGTGTGGAAAAAGTAATACATAAATCACAGAGATCTTTACAAACTATAAGACATAAATCCTGAAATGATTTCTTAGTGTCATAAATACTTGCTGCTTTTTTTTCTGATTTAGAAAATACATACAGTTCAAATTTAATAACTCACCTCTTATTACAAATCCGAAAGTGTTCCCCTCTTTATGTAAAGTAACTTCCACGGTTCTAAAGATAAGACCTGATCCTTGTACAGCTAAAAGAAAAAAAAAAAAAAAGATTCCAAAACTTAATTACTATTATTTCTCTAATTATATACACAGATTTGCACCTTTTCCAATTTAAGATAGCTATTGTGTTTCTGGTCATATAACTGGAAATACTCCACTATAGAATAGTAGGTTAAAGATCTGTAATTAAATACAACTCGTTCTCTTTTTTAGAGAGTTTTGAGCCAGATATTCTGCAGATGGCCAATGGTTTGGAAAATGAACCACAGATGCACATAAGAGATGAGGGATTTGAGTCTTATTGTTTAAATTGTGGCATGATTTGTCTTTTCTTATAGTTAGGGAAGAGAGCTAGAATAGATGGAAATATACGGTGAGACACAAGGACGATAAATTAAATTCTTAAAGCTACCTGTGGAGCTGGTTGTTCAGCCATGAAAACATTTACTTGTATTGCTTCAAGTCAAGACAGTTTAGAATTTTAGGGCGTAATTCTAATCTCAGATTACTAGATTAAAATGAAAAAAAGTATTTTGTATCCTAAGGACTTTTTTATCCAAAATCTAACATGCTCCCTCATCACTGGTAAATGAATAATAAAATCTTTGACTTCTAGTCAAGTCAGTATTTTCTCTGTAAGCAGTAGAGGAGTGGCACACAGCTGGGTTAGGAGGTGAGAAGCCTAAAGCACAGACTAACACATCTGGGTGTGATAATCCACTTTACAGAATGTGAAGCCACTGCTGTTAAGAGACCAGTGGCCAATTTACTATTAGCTTTTACAGGAAAAAAATTGGCAGGGTGTAAGAACTCCCTTCTCCAAAGGGAAAAGGACACTGGGCAAAATGACACACATGCTTCCAGTAAACAGCACAGCACACATAAAGATTGACAAAAACCACAACTATCTATAAAATAAATGCTTTTCATTTTATTGTTCCTGTCCCCTGTTAGGAGAAATTTCTTCACGAGAAGGGTTATAAAGCATTGGAACAGGCTGCCTAGGAAAGTGGTGGAGTCACCATCCCTGGAGGTATTTAAAAGACATGTAGAAGAGGTGCTGAGGGACGTAGTTCGGTGGGGTCCTGGCACTGCTAACTTAATGGCTGGACTCAACAATTATAAAGGACTTTTCCAATCTAAACCTTCTATGATTCTATGATACCCTGAAGGGGCAATGGACACCGCAAGGTACACATCTGGAGAGGTGTGTGCTGCTGGGCATGAAAAGCCCCAAGAAGAAGCGGTGCCCCCTCAGTGCTGCATGCCTTCCTCTCTGAGGACTCCCCTGCTCAGGGACTCGCTAAGTGTCTATCGCCATGAAAGGTACTGTAATGTACTTTTCTTGGGAGTCTTTCAGTCCCTATTAAAGAAGTTATTGCAGAGAACCAGAAGAACCACCCAGTGAAATCATATAAATCTCATTTTCTGAGGAGACCAGGTGAAAGATGGCCCTCCAAAGCAAATACTGCTCTGTATTGCAGTCATTTCTGCCACAGCTTGAAGATCAGGACTGTGTCACTGAAATCCACACAGTTGTTTCCTTTTCAGCTAGGAACATTTTACTGCGCAAAAGGACTGAATTATGGGGAGGAGAAGATGACTCTTGCCTTTATTCCTATGAACAGAAAGTGGCCCTCTGTGTAGCTCAAGCTGAATTCACAACTGAGCTGAGGAGAGGTGAAACGTGTAGTTCAACAGTGAGGAATGGCAACCAGCATCCTTCCACCTGGGGAAAAACCATTCAAGGTTGCTGCCCTTCCACCCCAGCATGAGCCTGGGAGGGAAAAGGGAAAGAAGTCCTTAAACTTTAGCAACAGGAAAAGGCAGATGTGAGGCAGGCATGGCTCACGTTCTGGTTTAAAGCACTGAGGTGGCTTGTGCTGAAAATAGCAGCTGGATGCTCCTGCTGTGAACGCTGCCAGATAGGGAAGGAAGCACCAGTGAGACTGGGATTACTAGTGCTCAGCCAGATTTAATCCATCATTATTAAAGCACTGACATTTCCCCACTCTGAAAGGATGATAGTCCTCTCACTGAGGGGGTAACCGTGAGAACAACAGTAGAATTTCATTATGGGGCAGGGAAGGAGGTGTCAGGACTTCACCAAGTGACCTGCCAGAAAACTTTTGCATGTAATGAAGGCACCGTGTCTAGCTTGTTCACTAGGATCATAGAATCATAAAGGTTGGAAAGGACCTTAAAATCATCAAGTCCAACCTACAGCCCTACACCACCCTAACACTAAAACATCTCCTGAAGTGCCACATCAACGATTTAGGAGAGGAAATTGAGTGTACTATCAGCAAGTTTGCTGAT
>NW_009722160.1:0-37229 GCF_000703405.1 Apaloderma vittatum | reverse complement strand
AACCTGAATTGTTCTATGATTCTATGTGGTGTGGTTTAAATACTCTATAGACACATATTTAGAGAAACCTCCTTAGAGTCACTGAGTCTGAGAAACGTAGCCATGTCAAATTTTTGCCAGTGAAGCCATCGCGTATCTCAGCAAATTACCAAAGTTTTGTATATGTATAACTGACCATGTCATCAATCCACTTCATTGAGAATATTTCTTGTAAGGCAACAGTTTTTCCTCTAATTCTCAGCAAAGTGCAATGTTGAATGACAGTCCACTCATAACGCTGACTGGGGGTGGACCATTTCAATTAGACAGCAATTCATCATTTATGACATTTGTTCATTTACAAATTTGTTTATTTCAAAAGCTGTCAACTAAATCTGGGCTTGTATCAACATAAGTTGTACACATATATACTGCAGAAAGGTATTTGCATCCAAAACAAACACTTTAGTATTTAGGTGCTGCACACAAGGGAAAAAGGACAATGGTTTTATAGCGTTTTTCTGATCGCCTGCTCATACTGCATACAAGTTTTTATTTGGCTCCTGTTAATTGCCAGCGTGGTATTGCAGAAGAGGCAGCTCCAAAGCAGGAGAAGAAGGAATAAATCTGCAACATTTCAAACAATGGGGAAAAAGAAAAGAAGAAGAAGGAAACAAAATAGGAGGAAGTAGTTTGGGGCTTTTTTGATATTTAGAGAAACAACAAATCAACAACAAAGAAAATTGTTTATGTTTACCCTCACCGTAGGAAAAAAAAAATTCCAAATGCAATTATACTGTTATTCCTACTTTTATGTGAGGCACGAGTGCATGCACACATGGGATTCCTACCTTGCAAAAGTGAAGTAACACTATTTAGCATATAAATTAAACCCACGTGGTTTTGCTACAGCTCACCATGAAGAATTTGGCAATATCGATTGCTTATAAAGGCAATAATAACAACACAAAAGCTTGCAACAACTTATTCTCTCATAAAGTATTGTATAAAGCAAGGAACTGCTCTAAAAGAATAAAAATAAGACCAGCTATTAAACGAAAAAGTACCTGTCTATTTTAAGATTTCACATGTATCTTTGACAGAGAGGTTGTTGTCAGTTAAGAAACACGACCCGTGTACTTCCCATGCTTCAAACTGAGCAGGGACTTGCTGACTTGGAGCCACGATGACTCCTTTGACGACAATAAGTCACGTTACCTTTACCCATCATACGGGGCAACCATGTTTGGCCTTCCAGGTGCCCTGCAATGGTGGCTGGAAACACACATTTTGCCCACAAGACCGCTTCTGACTCTAATCAAGACAGGGCCGTTCCCATACCTTTTCAGCAGCAAATAGAGAGGGACGTGCCGTGCAAAGGAAGACTTATCACGACGCAGCTGATCCCCTTCGCTGCTGTTTGCCTATCAAAACCTTCTGGTCTCTCTGCTTGATGAGCATCCTCCAAGCTCCAGGAAGCAAAGAGTGACCAGCATCATCAATTATAAGGACTTACATTGATTTTAAAACAAAGATATCACAAAAACACATTTATATAATATTGCTTCTTAAAATTGGGATAGATGTACTACCTCAGTAAATAAAACCCCCATTCTTTAATCTCACCAAAATGCTCATCCGGGTGATCGCTATGAGTTATTTTTCTCTTCTCTGACACTGTTTTCAATCGAGTTCTTTCACTTACCCCCTCAACATAATAATCTCCCTCAAGTTACAAGGAATACAAACAGCTATTTTCACTCCACCTTCTTTCCCATTCGCTGCTGCATTCGCTTTTGCCTTCTTTTAAGTGGTATTCGGCCAAGATTAAAATTGTACTAATAAAAGACACGCTCCATTATCTGGAAGTTGTTGTACTCCCCAAACGACTTGAGATTGCTGATCTCTGAACCTCCTCCACAGCACCCTATCGGCACTGGCCACATTGTTCCACTTGAGAGCGTAACACCAAACTATTTTTATATCGTCCCTATACTGCTCAGCCTATATCTTAATGCTTTGTTTGTTTTTTTGATCATTGCTGCACTCGGAACACATATTTGCACTGGCATCAAGCCATCCATAAGTAATCCCTCAAACAAAGCCACACATAGGAGAACAAATTAAGGTTGCAGCTGCCCATGCAGGTCTGGTAAACTCCCAGAATCTGGCTTTGCAACCCATAAGTGCCTTTTATGAGATTCTCTCTGATTTTTTTGAAGCTCAAAATGACTATCTGCAAAGAGAACCCGAGAGTCTATCACTTTGCACGTTGCTGACACAACAACAACTCAGGGTCCTCACCTCTTAGGCTGCGCAGGAACAAAGTTTTTTCTGTACAATGCCTGACACAATTCAGTCCAGGTCTATCACTAGGGCTCCCAGTTGCCTTCCTGAATATTCTTACACAAACAGCTGGTCCATAGACCAGACACTTTCCATCTGGATTAGCAGAACAATTTGTGGCAGCAGGAGGATGTTATTCCACATGTGGAAGAGCCACTCGAAAGCCTTACCACAGATACACAGCCTGTGGATTCTACTACTATTTGCAAGGCAGCTGAGAAATTATTTCTTCTAAGATTTGGCTTCTTGTCCTGGCCCCTAAGGAGGAATGTGGTCAAGTAGTTACCAACATCACAACCAAACACAGACTTCTCTGAAAGCCTGGGTGACTAAATGGATGCTATTTAAGAGCTCTCCTACAGTTACACTTAGACCTCTCCTTCTCCACAAGTATCTAATATGACCGCAAACAACATCTCAGTCATGTCATTCGCAAACAGGGTGAGCGCTCCTTGCTTGCCTTCTGCCTGTGACTCCCTGCCACAACAACCATAAAATGCACAGAATTAAGATTCATTCAAAAGACTAACATACATGCTTTTTTTATATACTTTTGCCCTTTTCTTTACCACAAAGGATAGCAGAGAGGCTTCCCGATTCTCACCTCTTCCCTATCCCCAGGTCCAAAGTCTAGTCTCACACAGAAGACATCATGCAAGAGGACACTGCAGTTAACACAGAGAAAGCAGTACGTTGTCCAGACTACCCCAAAACACAGAGAAGATGTTTGCAGAATTTTACGATAAGCTGATTAAATTTGCTGAGCAAATATATTTTCCATGGCCAAACCTAGGTGAGTCCTCCCAGGGAAAGCAATTCTCCTGTTTGGATCATCACCAGTTCTCCAAAGATGAAGAGCCTGGAGTTTTTCAGAAACTTGATCTAATCTTTTCCAATTATTCCTTCTTTCTTCTTTTTTCCCCCCTTTTTCTTTTTTTCCAATTCTCAGAATTAGCTATACATCGTCATGAAAACTTAAAGGAACAGGTCAGCCCGATGCAACGTCAAGAGTGGTTAAGGTTGGTCACATTATTTTTTTAGTGGTACCCTGCTATCTTGCATGTACACACAAGTGCTTTTTTTGCCTTTTTTTTTTTTTTTTGGCTTGGCTCACATCATTCAGGCAAAAGTTACAGCTACATCAGCAGAAAATCTCCTCCTGCAGAGTATGTTGCTGCTCCACCAGAGGCTCCTGCCAGCTCAGCTAGAGAAACCCAGGCTCCTGGGGACGCTCAGCTGCACCAGCACAGTCACCAGTGTAGAAATCTCAGGAGCAGACCAGACACCAGAGTTTAAACACGCAGAGCAAAATTAGTGCACAGGGAGGATTTATGGTCAAGATACTTAAATTTCTTTTAATTCATTTTTGCGTGTAATTTGCATTATCTTGCACAAAAGTGCAGTGGCTGAATTTCTTATCAGCCGAGGGCCGGCACGTATCGTGTTGTCACTGCTACTCTTCCGCCGGCTGACATCTCTCTAGGAAGCATATCTTGTAGAGAGATTAAAGAGAAAGCAGAAAGCAAGGGTATCTTAAAAGGAAATTCCCCACTTTTTTTTTTTCTTCTTTCAGACTCTAAAAGAGGACGAGGATGATTTTAGGATTAAACACGCAATGCCTTTGAGGTGTCATTTACCTACTAGATGAAAACTGAACTGAAACTGGCAGCACGAAGACAAGCAGCTTTTTCACAGTATCTTCATCAGAGATTTTAACTGGCAAATATGTAAAGCTACAGCTAGCAGCTTCAATCTGAAGGAGAAATAACCATCCTCCTGGCTATCAGTTTACATTTTCTACGCATTTTGAACACAAGAAGCCGCTTCCTGCATCCCAGAGAGCGGTTGTGTGACTATATCATATGGTAAAACCAAACTAAAAAGTAAAGAAAACAGAACAAGTGATCAGCCTGGTCTAAACAGTGTCATATCAGACGACAGCACTAGTCTTGTTTCAGTAACTCTTAGACGACTTATTTTCTGGGTTTTATTTACCATATCTATTTTTTCCATTCATCCTGCCACTAACATTTGGATACACCCCACTGTCTCACTGCTTCACCTGCATAATGCAACACTTCCATCCATGCAAGTGCAGTGCTCCAAAACACAGCCAGCACGGCCACACTCAAAGCAAAGAAAATAATTTCTATTTTCTTCCAGTTGCTCCTTCCCCTTGACTTGCTTTCTCATTTCCTTGCATCTTTTGCCATTGCCACATGACAGGGTGTATTTTTAGAACATCTCTTTAGATAGGATATCTAGGTAAGATTTAGGTTTAGGTAAGATTCTCGCTGCTGCCAGACGACTGTGTGGAGAACGGCAGGGAGCCACTGCACACCGGCAAAAACTCTACCTGTGTGCCCTCAGCAAGAGGCTGGAAGAGTACGACGAGAAGGGTAGGGAGGGTATCGCTCCCTTCACGGTAAGCAGCAGCTGCAATAACTGCGGGAAATTTCAAATGAGACAAGGCATAACCCTTCCTCGTTACACAAGTATCGGTCAAAAGCTGGTGCTACAGAGATGGACGCCAAGTCCAAGCGCACGTGGCCATATGGAGCAGGGTTTCCCAGCTGCCTTGCGTGTACTTTGCATTTCTTCAAGGAAGAAAAGCTGCAGGGATTACGCCCAGAGTGTCCACGCTCTTGAGTCTCACTTTCAAAACCCCCAACAGGCCCGAAAAGATCCTTCAGAACTTGATCTTCCTTGTCGTTCACGACGGAAAAGCTTCACTGCAGTTGTCCGGCAATCCAGGGTGGCAGAACCCAACTACAACACATTTTTCTGAGAAAAAAAAGTATCTTTCAGTCTTTACCATCTACATAAACTGGGCCATAATGGAAGATTCAAAATGTCTTTTATCTACCATGGCAAGAAAGTTTTACGAGTCTTGACAGATATGTTTTTGCTGAAGAGATATGGAGCATGCAGAGGATCAGAGAAAACCCAGCCCTTCAGGGGGCCAAAAAAGTGGCTATTTTTCACCTGCCCCAAGCACACTGCTACAGCTCAAAGGGCTGGAGGAGAAAGCGGGGCACAAAACAGGAGGGCACGGAGGCACCGCAGCAGGTGGCAGCACTAGAGCTTTCCCTCTGCTAGAGACCCGTTTGCCATCACCAGCCACGTCCCTTAGCCCCCGACCAACAGTCACCTCGCAAAGGACACAGGAAATGCCACCATGTCGCGTCAAACATAGTTCAGACCACTGGGCTTTTGCTTCAGGCAAGGTGCAAAGCAGAGAGCGAACGTGGGCCCAATTCAGCAGCCGGTGTGGAGTCTAGCTTTGATCCCCTTCAGCTGTTCTGAAGGAGAAGACTCCCTCACTGCATTTTCCTCCCTGCCGCAGCAGCCATACACCACTAACGCCCGGCCAAGATGAGGTGGTGCAAAGGGCATATGCAAATAACGCCTAAGAAGCACATAAAACTTGGGGTAATTTGCACAATTAGTCTTTTTAGATACTTGCAAGATACCCATTTCGTCTGTTCTGAACAAATAAATAATGAATGTAAAAGTTCTCACAGGACTTTCAACCCTTTAACAGAGGCTAAATATTTTCTATTAATTTCTATTAATAAAGGTAATGGGAAGGAGTCCCTATTGCCTTTATCTCTAATCTTTTTCTCCTTCTCTAGAGACTCAAAGTAAATTTCAGAAATAACCAGATGGTCAGTAACCATTAGAAAACGGCTTTTGATAGTAAAACCTAATTAGTTCTGACCTGATCTCCATTGTATATTATCAGCTTTGGCCATCATAAGAACTTTGCAGTTCCACAACCACTACAGACAAAACTTGGGACACAGCCTGGGGAAGAGCCTTACTCCCTGGCTTCCCCCCAGCCTCCTTAGTTTTGCAAGTGGGTTTAAACGGGACTAATAGATAGAGAAGGAAATCAGTACTTGCATTAATGTATCAAGTGTAGTCTGAAGCTTTCACTTTCTTTTAACACAGACGCATTCTGCAGATTCACCTTTCCGTACGACAGTATTTCATGTTTATCCGCAAAGAACTACGGTTGCAGAGGAGGCTCCTTGCTGAAACTACAATTCTCCCTTTATGGCTTATTGCAGGCAATTCAAGCCAGAATAACAAAAAGTAAAGAAACACAACAAACGCGTAGCTGTCATTTAAAGAACGTCTATTCTCAAAAGGCTCTAGGGGTATCGTTTATGAAATACAAAGAGATTTCCTTCTTTAGTGGCGTTCCAACACATTACGCTTTCGTGCTTACTCCAAGACATGAACACACTTGCCTAAAATGTCAGCGAGGTATTTACACAAAGGCAACTCTTCAGAAACCTATTATTGTGAATACAAAACAGGAAGTACAGTAATACCACCAGTATATGTTAAATAACGCTTAGTATAAACTGTGCTCTTCAATTAATAAGTAGTGTTAACCCCTTTAGGGGAAAGGGAGATGCGAAGTGTGAACAGAAAATACTGACTCATGATAAAACCTTTGAGTACTTTTCCCATAAGGTTTTTTGGTTTCTTGGCTTGTTTTGGTCTGGGTTTTTTGTTTTTTTTTTTTTTCTCTTCCCCTCCTAATAGCAGACAAAATTTTCCACATAAAAGAGAAAATGAGGAGAAGAAAAAGATAAAAAGCAAGAATTGAAGTTTGATGACATGTTGTAAAGTGAAAAAAAAACAAACACTCCAAATGTGATACTAGTCTAAAAATAATAGTACAATAAATGCTTTGCTCTCTGCCACTCTTTTCAGTTCTCATGCTTTCACTAAGTAAAGCCAGGCCATGCAGGGGGTGCATCTTTAGGAAACTACCCCATCAACTACTGAAGCACCTTTGTGCTGGTGTACAAGTGTCACAGTTATCTAGAACTGGATGCAAATAAAAATACCACATAATACTGAATATGCTTCAGCCACTTGGTTGGCGTTCTGCAAAACAGCATAATTAAAGTAAAAGTTACAAACTGTAAAGAAAATCTCTAACAAGCATTAGCCACCATGGATTAGAGAAATGTATCAAAAGAAAAAAAATTTGATCAGTAAAACACACATTAACCCACAGTGAGACAGGCACTACTTTCCTCACATGTGTTGAATACGAAAATATTTTTAAATCGACAGATTTCCAGAATACAAGTGAGACAACCCAATCACCAAGCTGTTCTTTCCAAAACACGCACATCTGCAACCATAAAAATTCAAAAGCTTCCCAAGTACAAAGACGTGAAATAGAAAGCACACATAAATCTCAGACAGGCAGAAATCAAAGTTCCTCTTCTCTAAGGTCTGACAAACCTATACTCTTTATGAATGTGTAAGAACATAACTTCTGATGCAACAACTCACTCACGCAGTCAGTCTCTCTACTTTCTCCTTACACGCACAGTATTTTGAAATCTTCACGCAAGCTAAGAGGTTGAACTTTGGTTTGACTGCCATCTGCTGATCCCACGCTTTGGAAACCCAAAGAGTCATTTAAAAATACGTGCACAAAGCTCACAAAGTGTTCAGTGTTTTTTCTCTCAGTTCTTGGTAACACGGAAATTAGAGAATTAGCAATAACAGGTATTTCTGTTGAAAGAAATCAAATCAGACCCAATGTCCTGCTATTTAGCATCCTTTGGCTATTTTTCTGATAATCACAGAGTAAGTAATAACTTAGCCTAGATGAAATCAGACGACAACTGAAACAAAAGCATGTAACACATAGGACCATTGCAATACTAAGAAACAGAGAAGTAGGTACAATGGCCAGTCCTTGAAGAAAGGAGAGTTAGCTGAAGCAGCTATTAAAAACCCAAGGACAACATAAAATAGTAACAGGCTGCATTTATTCTTCCACCAGGGAGGACATCACAGCAATCCACTTTGCTATCTGATGTTATACAATTACACAAAACTATCTGATATTATTTGTCTTTGTACGAAACCCCACCCACCCACAAAAGAAACCAAACTCGCTTTCAGGACCCTCTCAAATTTTGCTGTTTTCTTTCCTTTGAGCCAGCGTGTACTTTGTGAAGGCCTGAATGGGCTGCTGATGCTGAAATGATGGAGTCAAGAGTGAAGACAGTCAAACCTACCAGGCTCTGGGGAAATGACCAGACCATGGAGGAGGACAGGCCCCTAACAGATTCGTTCTTATATTCCATATAGGAATTCCTACCCTGCTAAAAACACCTGTAGCTTGTTTATGGGCCTACAGTAGGTGACTGAGCAGCTTTTGCAGAAAGTTATCACCTCGCAGCACCAGGATTCCCTGGCTGAGAAAATGCCTGGTTCCTTTTCCCTCTCTCCCTCATCTTTGACGAGGCAGGAGAGCTTCTTCTCAGTTTGTTTCTTCAGCAAAGCTGCAGCTCTTTCAATCCATTATTATATGAGAAAAGCAGAAAAATCAAGTGATTATATTTATGTGGTATTTATATAATTATTATTTCAATACATTATATAAATATATCTATACAAGCAATGTTAAAACTTGAAGGGTTCAGAACTGCCAGCCAAAACGATGACCAGTTCAGCCCAGTCTGTACCCACAATATATTTCTGGCTGACCAGATACTAACTTCAGTCACTTTCTTCCAGATCCCCAAATTCGAATTCTGCAAACATTCAAATACATGCTTAAATTTAAAGTGAAGTTTAGCTTTAAGTTTAATATTCCAGCGTTGGAAACAAATGCAGTATTTGGCTTGTGGGAAAAGAAAAGAGTTATAAAAGCTTGAGCATAGACTGAAGGAGTTCCAGCAAAGCTACCCAAGCTCCAGGTTAACATCTTTTGTATCAGTATTTTTATGAGAATAAGATCCACATTAATAAAAAGCAAAGCCATGGAAATCTTACCATAAAAAAACTAAAACAAAAGCACAACAACAAACAACAGGCTGCCATTTGAATAATGAATTTGGATTTTTCTGCAAGCCCAGATCTTCATCTGGCATGCCAGGTACACAAAGTCTGGTGATCCTGAATCAAGCCACAACTTTTATTCTCTTAGAACAGTACTAATTAAAATCATTTATTTTAAAATATATTCAATGTCTTAGAAGGTTAATAGTTCCAACTAATATTCTCCCTTTTCCAAGAACTTAAATTATTTGTGTTCAGTCACAGTGTTGCTGGCAGATCACATCAAAATACACCTTTGTTGTGGAAAAGTGTCTGCTCAAACAGTTTATTTGTGAAGTGGCATCTTCTGTTAAACATACTCTATTTTCACATGCAAAGCAAAGACAGAGCAGATTCCTCTTCTCTACAAAACCTGTAAATGATCTTGTACAAATGCTGCAAATTACCTAGGACCTTCAGTGGCGGCTTCTTCCCTTTGCTTGCTTTGCCCACTAGAAATAAAAGTGACCCAAAAATAAAAGTAACCCAAAATGAGGGAACACAAGCCTCCTCAGTTGTAATCAGCGATTTTCTCGAGCAGTAGTGATGGACCAGCACCTAATGCCTCAATGACCGTGCCTACAGCACTTACAGCTATTTTGCTTGGCCTCCATCGCTACTGCAGGCCCTCCTGTTCACAAGGCACAACTGATACAGAGGTCTGCAATAAAAACATGTCATTTTTCCATTGGCACTACACTAACCATAATTGCAGCAGGAAACACAACTTATCCCCACTTCACACCGACTCTTTGCACTCTTCCATCCCTTGACAACACTTTTTGAGGAGCACAGGCAGACGGCCAAAGCAGTATCGTAAAAGACTTCCCTGTTCCTGTGGCAAGTCTACATTCTGATAGCAGAATGCACACAAGCAAGACATAAAAAAATCCCCCTACTAGTTATTTTACAAACAGCTTAAGCCATTTAGCAGACCCTGAATCTTAGACAAATCTCCATTCAAGAATTAATTGTCTATCTGGATTCTGTCACACAGAATCAAACCATTTTTTAAGAGTAATATCCTCTGTAGCTGACATTTCTGGGTAAAGAATGAGGCTTGTACTCTAGCTCCCCTGGGCAATGCATTGTTGCTAAGTACACACAGGGAAGCCCAGAGGAGCAAAAGGAATAGGGATCGATGGGGAACCCTAGGACGAGGCCAATTGCATTTCCTCACACCCACTCAAACAGCATCGTTAGTGCATGAAGCCAACGGAGAAGCTCATATAGATCCAAATGGTATTTGAGCACTAAACCAGGTATTTGAAGACTTTAACACACTTCAGTTTGAAATGCATGAAAGAATGGTGTTCCAATTATATGCAAAAATAATATATAATTTCGTAAGCTAGCACAGAGTACTTGCATTCCTTAATAAAACTAAAATAAATGGCCGTTTTATAAGTGCAGTAACATGTTCCAAGGCGTGTGTTTGCCAATTACACACACCTCATACGTTGACTGACGAACACGCACACTCCGGCGTGTGCTCTCGCTTACATATCTCACGTGCCTCCCTCTGAAGTAATGGAATAAGCCTTGCCTCGCAAACTGCCTAACGCTGCCTCTTCTCCCTCGGTGACTTCTGCAGAAAATATTCACTGCTAAGAAAAACAACTTGTGAAACAGAGGCTCTCCATCTGCAAGACCCAACTCTGTGATGCCCTCTGTTTTCTGCAGCACTGTCAGGCATGTGGTTTTCCCCAGACTGGGCTGGCATTCAGCATTTTTCTGCATGCACTGCTGTCGACTGTAAAGACGTAGGTCTCGTTGCAGATTTGCTTTTTCCATACCAGCTAGCTACTCTCAATGACAGTTTGTTTCGCTACTTTCCTCTTCATAAAAAGGTGGGCACACTCACGCTCCCCACACAGTGACAAGGTACACTGTGGTATGGACACAGCTTTCCTTCAGAATTATTTTTCCCTTCTCAATTTTTTTTTTATTTTGTTTTGCTTCTATTTCTTTTTTTTAATAAATGCTGACTAGTGTACAATAGCTTTAACAGAAAGGCACACTTTTTACACAGTGATAGATTTCTCAGCCTGTTGGAAGCCAATGTGTGATTTTTTTTTATTTCCATTCTTTTCCCCTCAGTCATATGACTTAACTCCACAGAGATATCAACGCCAGGGCCTGCAGCTCACCTATCGCAGTCATTCCTAACAAAACAGAGCAAAACCAGCGCCATGCTTATTATTGTCCTCCTTTTTCTTCTCAGAACCAATGTACAACACTGCAAAGGAATCCAAGTTCCCTTAAGCTCATTATGCTGTGCGATGCTTTATCTCTCATTCCTCTGTTTTCAATAGGAGTCCAACTGTGCTTGTCAGGATCTGTCTATAGATAACAGCGTGTACTGGCAGGACATAGGCCTTTCCTATGCTACCTCTCTATTGCGACACAATACAGACCCCTTCATCTCATCTAATTTTCCTGTCTAACATTTGCATCTCCTTTATGAGGTCTAATATCAAAGAAATGCTGTCATATAGGAGCCATAACTTCTGATTATATAGTTATTCAAAGCAACAAGGATGAAGACTGAGGGCAAAGAACTGCCCAAGAGTCTCAAGAGACTTAGCAACTGGATAACACTCAATATAAGTAAACACTAAGCAAGGAGCATGGGAAATCCGATCTTTCCTTCCTATATAAATGGATAAGTTGTGAGATGAATCATTGCCACTTCTAGTTTTAAGAGACAGTGATGAAAACTTTAGTTCAGTTCTTGGCACCAGTCAAACAATAATAATAAAAAAAAGTAAAACAAATGTAAATATTCAGAACTGCTAACAAAATAGTAAAGACCAAACCACGAAACATAACCACGCACCCATAAAACCCGTGCTGCACCCACACCTTGGACACTATATGCAGTCCCAGTCCCTTTCTCTCAGAAAAGATACAATAGACCTGGAAAAGGTTCACTGAAGGGCAGCAACGATGAGTAAAGTCACAGAACAGTTTCCATTTAAAGAACAGCTGGCTCTCCTTTCATTCTGCATAGGACCACCTTGTTCACCTCCTCATCACTCAGAAGTAGATCTCGCCCCGCAAGAAAAGATTACGTGGCCGTGTGGCAGGGCAGGAGGTTGTGCAACAGAGAAAGGTGAAGTTTCAGGTAAAATCCAAGAAGCTCATTTCTAGTTTTAAGAGGTAATACAAAGTAAGAATTGTTACTATCATGAGATCACCACAACAAACAGACAGTTTCCCAAAATCACCTTTTCAGCACCTGACAGGGAGCAGTAATTCAACAAGATGCTGTAGGCAGCAATCCCAGTTTTGTTAAAAAGTGTGTACAAAGTGCAATTAAGAGTGGGCTTTTTCCAAGTCTTTTGTGCCCATCTGGTATATGCTTCTCTGTAACACAAAGCTGAATTTCCCATAGCGGTAATACCCTTACATTTAACACCAAGGAAGAAGTAACTACACTCTGTTTAATTAAATTCCTCAACTAAGTAACGACATGTAACATAACCCCAAAAAGGAGCAGTCACCTCAGATTTCGAGAAGAACTGCTGAGTCCTACCAGCCGTTGCCCGGCACCACTCAATCCAAACACTCATTTGACTTGCAGACTGATTTCTCTCCATAAGCTTCAAGTGCCTCGTAGGCTACGCGCTCTTCTAGGTTATCCCAGAAATCTAACTGTCACGATTCTGAGCCAGCCTGTATAGATGTACACATACCAATTCATTCACAGCTTCACACAAGCTTTTGCTGTTAAATTACAGCGGAATACGCAACCCTGAGGTACTCCAGTGACCTAAATAGTCATCCACCAAGTTTCCACGGCTCATGAGAGATGCTCACGTCTCACTTGGACACAAAGAGAGCCCCGGCTTTGCACTCCTGCATGTACACGTCACGATCCTTCCATACACTTCATCAAAATGATACATGAATCGACAGTCCCCAGATTGTTCCCTTTTCTCTTAGGCTACATGATTATGGCACTGCCATCATTTAGCTTGACGTTAAGAATTATTTTTTTAATAGCCAAAGAATTATTTTTTTTAATAATCAAAATCCTACAGAACAAACCTGGTTTTCCTGAACAAACCTACCATCTCTCTCACTGTTATACATACTGCAGATGAATAGTACTTCTACTTACCCCTGAGCAGTATGTACATCACACATCCATCCATGCAGCTTCCTTCACTGATGGAGCAAACCAAACATATAGTTGGATCTCCTTGAACACACATACATACCAAAAAAACCCAAACTAAACCAAAACATCTAAACCCCACTAATAGAAAACCTGCTTGCGACATCATATTTTTCCTTTTCCCCCACAACAATTTCAAAAATAACAGTCCTAATAGGCTGAATAGACTAATGAAATCATCTAATATCCACGAAGAACCTTAAGCAAAAGATTATTAATATTAGTGATCAAGAAGTGCCTATCAGCTAATCCCTAAACTCAACAGCTCTTTCGAGTCCTTGACCAGTGCAGAGGGCCTGATCACATTCCAATCTGCTCATTATAAAGCTACAAAGTTCAGAGGTTTTGCAAACCTCAAACTAAAACTGAAAAGGTCACCACCTTGAAGTGTACAACCAAACAACGAAACTGCACACTGGCCACCTCTCACTCTCCCAAGCTGCGCTTCAATGCGACCGTCATGTACAACACCAGGCTTTCTACTTCACCATGAGCTCCATTTTTACCGAAACAGATTCCATCCTCTTAGGGGAGAGAGAAGTATCAACACTTAATATAGAAGTCACTCAACATTTTACATTATAAGATCATGCATTTAGTAGATTACGCTATTCTGAGCTTTGACCTTCTCGTCCTTTCCAAGCTGGCTGGCTGCCTTCCACTGATTTGTTTTGTAATGTTCCAGTCAAAACATTTCAGCTATTGCCTGAGAAGGAGACCAGGAAATATGTCACTTGATTCACAATCCACAAAAATTAATAAAATTATTCCACCTTGGCCTTAGTAGGAAGGTCTTGAGATCTGACCCAAAGAGAAGGACTGAAAAAAGTTCTTTGAGGTTTCTCGACATTTTGCAAATACACGTTCCAAGTTTTGACCACTCAGACTGATCCAGCCAAGGCTCAAGGAATCTGCAGGCCATGTTGGCCCAGGCTCTCTCATCATGACAGCTGGAAAACAACCTCTCCTCTCACTGAAGTTACCTGAATCTGGGCAAGCAGAAGGAAGAGAAAGAGGACACCAGAACTGACTCCACAAAAGCCTGATCAAAGGAGCAAACACACTGAAACCAAGAGTCTGACGCTGGGTCAAAATTCACATTCAGGGAGAAAAGCTTCTACATGAAAAGCCTGGAAGGAAAAAACAGGATTGGGGAATCCCATCTGGGCACAAATACATCTAATGACAAGCACAAGCATTGGGGGAAAAAAATTGGTCAACTGCGCAAGAAGACCAGAAAAAAGAACCATACTGAGAGATTAGATGAATCGTTTGCTGAATTTCGAGTCGATAAACACAGAAAATACAGACCAAGAAGATATTGTACAAGGAGAGATCAGGCAAATTGAACAGAGGGAAGCACCAAGGAAAAAATGTAACACTGAAAAAATAATTTATCTACCCATTCTTATGTTGTTAGTAAATATCCTGGACAGCAGGTTCAAGTTCCATTCCTGTATAGTACAGCCCACAAAGAACAGCAAAGGAGTAACATTTTTGTCCATTTACAACCTATTTGAAGCAAACGAGTTTTCTACGGCAGGGTCTTGTACTGCTGATAACCACAAAGATCTCGGTATGACACCAAATGGTGAAACCTGGATAGTCCCCTCAGAAACTAGTAATTTTTCATCTGATTTTCAACAGCGTAAATCAAAGCCCTCAGAAGTAAGGAAATGTGAGTATTAAGGTAATTAAAGTGGAGGCCATCATCATGACTTGTAAAAATAATTTTCTAAATTAACGCAATTTAATTAATCATGCACAATGAATACCACTTTAATTAATGTAATTACACATTGCATTATGATGCACATGCACAAAGAAGAATGAATTAAGATTGTACACGCAATCTTACCTACGGCAGTTCTCCACTCACGGGTGCTCGACAAACACAACATTCTCTATAATGCTATTTTAATATAGTATACACACACACACACAAAAAACCCCAACCCTCTGTGTTTTTGCATCCACAAAGAGGAAAACTGGGCAGAAGACCAAGTGCAAAGCAAGCCCTAAATGTGTCCATGGCTACAGCCCCAGTACCATAATTGCGGCCGTTCCTCTAGCTTCTGTAGCTCACAGAGCTGCACTAACATCCTTTCCAGCATCTCACCCATAAACACTTTAAAATCTAGACTTTTTGGAATGTCTCTGCCTTAACTGTTATCACTACCCTAATGAAGCTTATTAAACAGGAGACTCACGCCATCCAGCATGCTGGATGTGGAATGTGTGAAAGCACTTGCTGTGCTTTGCTGATGTGCCCGAAAGCCCCGTATCCCCAGTTTCAAGCCACCGAGGCCCCAAGAACTCCTGAGGATGCTCCCACAGGAAGCAAACCAGGGCACTCGTCTCCGGAGAGCTGCTTGGCTGCACCCCTCCCCAAACGCTGACACAAGGCGGGAAGAGGTTATCATTAAGCAGACCATTCTTCTCAAGGAATTCAAGCAGGAAGTGAAAACCCACACCTTCATAAGCACTTGCACAAGATGTAGCAGATAAAACTTGCTGCACAGGTCCATGAGACCCAGTCATAAAACTAGTGTTACATCTCTAGCTCAACGTGCTTGCTTTGTCACTAAACCAACACGAAGAATAGAGTTAACCTAACCCATCACTTAGGAACTCAGACCCAGTCAACATGTACTTCTCAAACGGACTTCATTTTTAGAGGCAGGATTCATTTTCACCCCACGTGTTCCCACGTTATCTTACAAACACAGCGTCATTTCCAAGTTAGTGCTAAAAAAACCACAAACTAAACCAAAAAAACCCACCTGGTATCACCCACACAGATTTACCTAAGCGAGGGCCAGTATTTACACAACAAACATCAGTCTGACAGCCTTTCCCATTTCCCACTTTTGCTGATCATCTGGCAGGTTTATATCACACTGCGCTCCTCATCTGGACTCCATGAGTGTATGAATACAGAAAAACTTTGGCCCTTGGCCTTTACTTTCGCATCTTTGTACTTTTCCAAATGAAATAAATATGCTGCGATACCTTTAAGTAAATTTTCTGGCCTGTGCTGCAGAGGAGTTTATGAAAGTATTAGTGATGCTAAAATACACGACTGAATCGAGGTAAGGAATGCTTTCCATTATAAAGAGTAAGAGCAGGCATATTTACTTTTCTGTTCTATTTGAAGCAAAACTATTATATACTTTTACACACATTGTTTGAATGTATGTTTTCACAGACAAAATAAAGCCAACTTATCCTATCCCTATAGTACATCTGTTAAAGGAGAAAATATGTGGCCCGGCAAGTTTCCTCTCCAATCCTTCTTTTCAGTCAAGTAATAAATCTTGAGTGAAAAAGTCACTGTGCTCTTCAGCTGTCACCACTATGATTTTGTTTTTTTAAAACCGTAGCAGCCTTCAGGCTGATTTACTGCTCAGACTTCCACACTGACAATCGAACAGTTGGGAACAAAAATCACTTTTGCACACCTGGAAATATTTTATTTGCTGTACTCATGAGAAAATAAAGTTTTCATCAGTGAGGAAGGAGGTGGAGGAAAGGAGAGAGATCTTTCGGTATATCTTAAAACCTAATTCTTCGTACATACGTACCAGGCGACAGAAACTACCTCTGCATTCAAACAGAGCAGTCGGGCTCTTCAGGGACTTTGAGGTTCACAACAGAATCCAAACTCACAACCACCATCCTGGAAGTCTTGGCCAGCGAACAGCAGCACTCATCAACTGGGTCTGGTTCAGTCATTTCACTTTGGCAGGTGAAAAGAATGTGTGACAACTTTTAAATCATTTCATTCACTCTTTTGCTCCTCTTTATTTAAATAAACTTAGTAAGCTCTTAATCACCTTGAAGTGTAAACATCTGATAGTAATAAAAGCAAAATCAGACCTTTAAGAAACTTCCCAGAGCACCTCTTTGCCCCCGAGTTGCAAGTTTAACAAGATTAAGGGTGAAAACCCAAACACATACCAGAGAAAACCAATTGATGGAAAACGTGATGGTGCCAAGATTGTGAAACTGTTTTAGAATATGAGATCCTCTTTTCAATGGCATGTAGTTTGATATTTCTCCCTAAAGCTTCATTTTCTGAAAATTTATTATATGCTCCAGAACAATCTTGTCTTCAAAAGAAATCCCACATATTCTGTTATTTCAAAGAACCATACTCACACCTGGGCAAAATGATTATTTATATCGAGGTGCAGGCTGACTGAAAAGGAGACCCACAAAAATCTCACTATTTTTAATCCCAGGACTTTACAAGAGTATGAGGAGAGCCCTTTGACAAGCACAGAGGTATCTCAGCATTTATAGTAAAAAAAGGTAATAAGTAGCATGGAGAGGCATTTACTGACACAGAATCCTACTCTAAAATAGCTTCTCAGGTGTTATATTCTTGTGGTGCCTCCAAAGCATTCTTTTCTGCAAGGGTGGTGAGACACTGGCACAAGATGCCCAAAGAAGCTGTGGTTGCCCCCTCCCTGGCAGTGTTCAAGTCCAGGCTGGACAGGGCTTTGAATAACCTGAGGTAGTAGAAGGTGTCCCTGCCATGGACAGCTTGATTAGAGGAGTTCCCACCTGAACGCTACAGACAGAAGAAAAAAAAACCCCAACAATCCATGTTCTCCTTCACAATTCCATGTACAACTCAGTGTTCACCTGCCTAAAGCAACACGGACTGGTGGGATGGTTTGTTGAGAAGACAGAACCAGGCACTTCTCAGAGACACGCAGGAGGCACAAGTTACAGCACGCCAGACTCATAAATATAAGGAAAAAAAAACCTTCCTGGTGAAGCTGGTCAAACAGCAGCAGGTGCTCAAGGGTGTGAAATCTCCATCCTTGGAGAAATTCACAACTTCGCAGGACCAGCCTTGAGCAACCTCACGTAACACTGAAGTTAACGATGGCTCAAGCAGGAGGCTGCTCCAGAAGACCCCCAGGGTCTTACCCCCAGGTAAGCAGAACAGACTCCCAGGGGTCTTCTGGTCCAAACAGCAAAATTTGATGATCTTTGATCAAATAGGGGGTGGAGGGGTGTTACAGAGGGAAACATGGCACAGTACTGATGGATTATGTGGTTTGAAACTCTACAGTCCTACACTACATTTGGGAAAACTGAAATCCTACCATGTCAAAGCTGTAACAGAGGAAGAACCGTTACTAAGATGCTTCTGACCGTAAAGGAAATCACAAATAGGCAAATATGCAAACAGGAAAATCTATCAGGTGGTAGCGAGTTAAGTTTGTGCCGCTGCCTCTGAGTGCTACGCATGCCCGTGGCATCACCTGCTCTATAGCAGCACATACACATTTCCAGACAATAATGAATAAATACACAAGAATCCTTCTTATTCCTTTTAACTTGTCAAACTGCAAACCCAAATATTTGAATTTCTTCCATAAGCCTTCAGAAAGACAGAACTTTGATGTTTTTTAAGAAGAAAGATTATTTACTCTTGCTGCAGGCAAGAAATTACAATTTCTTTACCGATTCTGCCAAGTGGCTCTATCACACTTTTTTTTATTTCTATCAAAAGAAGCCACTTGTAATTGAGGTTGTCCTATAACCACAGCGTAATCAACATTTGGAGGGTCAGATCAACTTGATGAACCTCTGATTGACTTCTCTGCCCAAAAGACTCCTCCAAATCCAAAAGTATCACGGGGAAAGGGAGTTTTATTCCCTTTCCTCATGCTTGGCAGTTGCTAGGAAGAATATAGGCCACAGTTTTGTTCTATTTTGTTCACATAAGCAGAGCAGACAACTCGGTAGTATTCACGTGGTTCTTAAACTAAATAAACTGAATTCAAATCCAGGAATTAATACACTGAAGTCAACAGAGCTTATTGAAGGAAGAGCAAAACTTTCAGGTGAGGGGAGAGAAGGTGGAAGAGGAACAAAATGAGGACGAAGGGTAGGGAGGAGCAGGAAGTTTTAAAAAAGCAAAATAAACACACAAAACGAGACAGCAAAAGTCCTCTGCCGTGGCACGACACACATAACTTATGTTCTTACACCAACACACAAGATGCTTCGAAACTGCGGGGAGGCAAGCCCTCCTGTACTAACAAAGCATTTGTAAAGATCCAGCTCTTGAGTATTCAATGTGTCAGGAGAGTTTCTGGTTTAAACTACACCGAGGTCGAGGAATGAGGACAAAATCCAGACCATCATCAATCTCGAGACAATGAGCAACGCTGACAGGGCAGCATCCCATTCATCTTCATCTGTCCTATCGCATCCTGTCCTTCTCAGGCAAATGGCATATTCGAGGACACGTCTTTTCTGCACCCCGTGATAAGGAGAAGTGAAGCTGTCAGGAGCACCAGGATGTCATCCTATACCACAGGCCATCGCTTCACTCAGCGCCTCGTGTTTTACATCACGGCTAATGTGTTTGACATTCAAATTTGACCCAGCAGGAGGTAAAACTATCTGATGCCCCAGCAACACGCATCTGGCTTCCTGTGCTAAAACATTCACCCAGGTCCCTGGGGATCTCATGGTCTCTCTTCCTTTACTGTATCCTCGTTAACTGAGATTGAGACGCTGCTTAAGAGGAAATAAAAAAGAATCTGCACGGGCAGGTTAATGACAGCAATTCACTCTTCTCACCCAAGTAATAAGCCCAGCACTAAAAGGCTAGGAAAACAGGTTTCACTGGAGAGGAGGAAAAAAAAAAATAAAAAGAAGAAGAAGAAAAAAAAACCCCACCAGACATGCAAAGTCTGATGAGTTGGTTTAGGTTTGCTTCCACGGAGATCTGTCAGACTACACCTGAAAACCTGTCCACATACGTGCCTGAATAAAACACTTAATTTCAAGCTAAGCAAATTATACATGGTGTTCAAAACAATTTATGCAAGGTTTGTGGGCATGAGCGATCTCCCTCGTTAGGCCAGCAGATATATGGGAAAATACAAACAAACTTCAAATGGTAAGGAGCTCCACTGCAAAATATTTTACATAGGAAAACAAAAATAACAATCAAAACACTCCTGACTGGGTAAGTCACCAACAATGAAAAGCATTATTCCAATTATTGCTCATCAATTCTACTTACACAACAAAGGAAAAAGGGAAGATTTTACTATTATTACTGACTCAGAGTGTTTTGTTTCTGTATCACTTTCAAAGAATGTTCAGAACATCTTGTTCCAGAATATTTCCCTTCCAAGGGAAATCACCTTCTGTATTATACACGGCTGAAAACAGTACGTGCCGTTTTTGTTTTCTTATGACAAATAGCAACTATGCCCAAGTACTTCCAGCATCGCGTGGACGGGATGCAAAGGAGCTAAGTGCTACAACTCGGGACACAGCTGAAGGCTGGAATAATATTTCAACACCATCACGACACCTTAGAAAAATTATCTTATTCACACACATTTTTAACAAGTCAAAGCAAGTTCACCATTAAACATAACTTTATAAAGTCTGACTCAAAATGTGTTTGCTACCTGAAAGCAACACGCTCTACAGGGCTTGCAAGGATGATGAAGTCTGCACCCAGGCCCAGGGGAATACCCTCACATTTGATATTCCCATGGGATGTTTTCACATTACCGAAGATTAATCATCACATCTTTGACACTTAAGAAGCAGCCACTTAAATGAAGATGCTGAATGGATTACTACCAATTTTGTAAGCTGGAAAAATTTAAAAAGCGTTGCATTCCTCAAGCGTTTTGGGGTTTGAAAAGCTAAAAGACAGTCACAAGAAGCACAGCAGGCAGCTTCCCTTGAAACAGAGAACACAGCCTGCCTTGTGCCTTTATACCGTATGCAAAGTTCATGCATTAAAAACTGCTGCATAGTCATCACAGATCTGTCAGTAATACATAACCGAACGGATATTTCCACATAAAATATTAAACTAATGCAAGTGTTACCTTTTGAAAGGCATCCCCAATCACAAAATAAACTTAAAGCCTACAGTGAAAGGTTTCTCACAAAGGGAAGTTCACAATACAAATGCTTTCTGATATCAGCTTTGTTTCTTCCAGGGAAATAAACAGTACAATCTGCACCCTGAAAATTTTACACAGAACCAGGAGAAGGCCTGGTATAGGCTGTCTAGAGTCAAGACCATCAGCTTTTCTTAGGGAAATAATACATATTTCGTTACCTAAACACAACTGTGCTGTCGGCTCTTAAACATTCAGCACTCTCATGAAATTCAGATGCACAGATGTCTGATTTTTACCAATCATACTCTAGTGAAAACTTGCAGTCCCAGGCTAAGAGGTCAGGATTTGCATCAGTGTTGTAGGTACAGTTGGCCCATTATCTCATAACTTAGGTTCTACCTCAAAGTTCTCACTATTGCAGGAAGGCATGCTTCACACATGGTAGTACTGTCCCAGTAAGAGAGTATTTCAAATAAAAACTGAAATACAAGAAAAGAGTATTCACTATGGGTCCGAGAGAAAGCCAACAAAAGGGAGAATGACAGAGAACTGAATTCCTAGCCGGTGGTTTAGGCAACACAGTAGGGTGTTGAATTAACTCAGAAGGAAATTTTCTTTCCGTTCTGATAACAGATTTTTCTCAAATTCAGCTTAGTCTGACCCCAAAGAGTAGTCAAAGAAAACCAAAATCTATTTGGCAGAAATGGAATCTTGAAAATTTCCATTTTGCACAAGCACAGTTTTCACCAAGGAGTTTTATTTGTCTTGTGCCGAGAAGACTTTCCCAGCTCTACTTTGCCATGGAAGGTGCACAGATAGTGTATAACTAAGGTCTACTACGTAAGCCTTTGTCAGAGCACCATCAGCTGTGTGGTTTCCTTCAGTTCCAAAGGGAAGAGGTTGTGCTCTGCAGCCAAAATACAAGATTTTTCCTCAAGACTTCATGAGAACGTTAATTTAAAATCATGTTCTTCATACGTGTTGCGTGCCTGAAAGCTTCAACATAAACAGAAAAAACCATTCCAGAAACAGCTTAAAACGAGAGACTCAGTTAACATTAAAAGTATTTAAGAAACTCTAGAAAAGACCAGCAAAAATTCATTTCGTTAACTTGTCATCAAATTCATGAACGCTGTGAGGGTGAAAATTTGCAGAGTAAAGAACCTTACCCACATTACACAACATATCTTAAAAGGAAATCACGTCAGACTGGGCCGTCTACTGCACTTAGCTCTGAGAAGACCCAGCAGTGGTAAGCGGTTTTAAAGTGGATTTTCTTGAGTGCTGCTGGGCTGGTTCTGTGTGGAGGTTTTCTGCAGAAAGCGTTACAACCCTACCGTTTGCACAAACTCCAAACGTTCCTGTTGCTTCAGCAGAGCTGCCGCAGGAGAAATTGCACTGTTTACAGTTGGAAATTGTATTGCTGGCAGGAGGCTAATGGCACCGAGGAGATGATATTTAATCTTTTGAAAGGAAGTAACTAATGAAAGCAACAAACTCCAGCAAACCCCTGCATAAACAAACACAACAGAAGCAAAAACCGCAGAAGCAGTTTGACAGAAATGTTGTTGCACAAGTTCCTTGAGCCTGATTTAAGGGAAATTTCTTCTAGGAAACAGATACTTAAAGGCTATCACAAAACATTTCATTTCTGTTCAAAATTCTGAAGAGGGGAAAAAGGCAAAATCCTTTGCTTTGCTTTGTTTTCATTTTCAGACTTCCACTCTCAATCGTTAAATGGATTAGACAGCAGTTTGGAAAGTAAAAGAGAATGAAATTATACTAAAATCCGGTCTTCTCAAGAGAACAGGATATACAAGAGTGCATCTATTCGTACCTTGTCTATCATGTCCGGTCTGTTGGTAGCTGCCAAAATTGTCACGTCCTTCAGCTGTTCTATCCCATCCATTTCCGTTAACAACTGAGCCAAGACACGGTCTGCTACATTTCCAGCACCTGAAGAGCTGATTTAAAAAAGAAAAAAGGTCAGAGGCATTCGCTTTCCCTTCCTTAAAAAAATGGAGAAAGGAAAGTATATATATGAATATACTGCTCTTTAGAGAGATCCACCTTTTTATCTTAGTTCTTTCTGATTTTTACTTTTACCTCCAATCCCTGAAACAGTATTAAGTGACTAAAAGCAAATCAGAGAATTAAGTCCTTCAACAGATTTCTGAGTATTTAGTTAAGCAACTGGGGTGTTTTCTTTTTGCCTACTATCCTGCTATGCAAGTTGCAAATAACTTCAACACAGTGTGAACGAATGGAATAAACATTTTTAAAGTAAGTGAATTCATGCAGCTTCCTTACTAGTCAAACTTTTATCTTAGCACCATCCAAGTGAGTGCTTACGCCACCTTACACAGTATAAAAAATATGGGTAGTTATGCATTTTGCAGATTTGCTCTACATTTTTAAATTTTCTACACTGAATGAGAATAATGTGAGTACTGACCAACTGCCTCAAAATAGTCCTTTAACTCAGACGATTTTCCAGACCCCAGAAAAAAGAAAAGAAGACTCAGAAATGGATAGCTCTAGTTTTGAAATCACCCATATGTGAAAAACCTAAATAGACAATGCATAAACTACTCTAGGCATTTTTTACGTTTGGAATTAAGTCTGGTAACCTTGAGGTTTAAAGAAAATTTGTTCAAATTGCTTAACTGAATAGAAAACAAAAAAATTACAGAAGTCAACTCTATAATTTTCATTAAAGTTTCTAACACCTTAAAAAGAATAACCAAATTATGTACCACTTTCTTACTAGACAAGATGAACATATAAATACGTGTTCTTTATAACACCCTCGTAATTCTGCATAAAGAAGCTTTACTTCTGGAGCATCATAAAAATCTAGGTAACCAACAGCCATATAATTTTCTGGGTTTGAATAAAAAATATTTTGGATATTAGACCTAGGAGATGTTAGAGTCATACACAAGTAATTGCATACTCTCTTACGTTGGCAGACTCACCACATAAATGACGTATATGTGGCCCTTGCAGCACCCATTTCTACATAAATACCGGGAGGGCTGGGGCGAGCATGCGCAGCAGCTCACCCCAAAAGTTGCCTCAGCTGAACAGGGGCAGGGAAGCTGAAGCAGACTGGGGGACTGCTGAAAATGCAGGTTTTTATCCTCCTTTGCCAGCAAGCTGAAGCCCTGCTCTTGGCACGCGCCAAGTGTTTTGGACACGACCTTCATTCGCGGACAGCACGTACGCACCGACATCCTCCCTTGTCAAGGAGACTGCTTTCCAGGAAGAAATATCAGAATTTAAAATAGAAATGTTGCAATTACTTCCAGCAGATGGAGAACACACACATACAGTTGCACAGTTACTGCATGGGTGTATCGGTGCAGCGCTGCCATCCAGCACCAGCCACACCTGCAACCAAAGGGCTTCCTAAACATGCCAGAGCCAAAGCAACGGTAACGACACCACGGCTGCTGTACACATCTCCTCCAAATAAATTCTCCAACTTTCCTACTCTACGACTGCTTCTCTAATTTTCCAGAGCAAAACAGTTAACTTATCAGACCTCGTCTGGAAAATATCTTCGAGGAGCTATAATAAACGTAGGCTAACAGAATATTCAGGTTGCTAAGAAATATTAGAGAAGGGACTTGGGTGAGTTAGTCATTAGCTTTTCTACAGTTTGCTGCAGCAACCTTAGAAATTCCCAAACGACATTCGAGCATTTCTAACATACCCGTGGGCCACAGTCCCACTGACTTACGGAGTGCTGAACGTGATAAAACACTTCGGGTGTTGGACAAGGATAGTAAATGCTTTTGGAAAGACACGGAGCGTAAAGGAAATTAAAGTCAACTTTGTAACGTGAGTGAGTCTCAGTAGGGATTCAGGCCTCCCATCTTGCATAAGTTTCACATTTGCTCGACTTCATACGCAGCACACTGCATGCTAGACAAAGCTAAGCAAGGGAAAAAATAATTGTATGACTGGGACCAAAACGTTCATGCTATATGAGATGATCTGAAGCTAGAAGACTTTCACGGAGATGCTAAACTTCCCCCCTGCAAGGAAAAAAAGACTAAATACTTGGCTTTAAAGACAGGTGGCTAGAACGGATATTACATCTTTCCCCAATATAAACACTTCTCTTAGAAGCTGTAGACTGAGAAAAAAAAAAAGTTTAAAAAACTTGTTTCTTCTAAAGAAAACCCCCACTGTTACAGGCGAACAAACGTACATTGCTAAGACTGCCGATCAACTAGGTCACAAACAGAAATTGCAGTGAAGCAATCACTGATGGCAATAATAGCACCCAAGCAATGAAAAGCGCTACCTTTTTAGGGGCTTTATTATTATCTGTCGAAAGTGGAATTGAAAAAAATTTAAAGCCACACATGCAAAAAAATATCAATAATAAAAACAGCATCAAATGGAGATCGAGTGTCAAACGGGACCTAGGACACCAGGAATTTCCAATTTCAGGGCTTTTTTTTATTTACACAGTTCACTAAGCTGCCCTGCCATAGGATGCACCACGTTTGGCATAGAGCCTAACAGCAAATTAGCTCTTGGCTTAACGGGATACCCTATAAAAATCACAGGCAGGCCCAGGTTTATAGCAAGAGATCTCTTTACCAGCTGCTGGGAGCTGCATCGGAGCCGCACCACGTGCTCCACGAGCTCCAAGCTGTTAATCTGAAGGGTGACACGCAAGTATGCATTTTTTCCATTTTCCCATGATTTCCCAGCAAGGGTTTCAAATTAACACAGGCGACGTTCATTAAGGCTGCCCGGACTTTTGACGCAAATAGCAGCCAGAGAAACAAATCATGATTAACCCTCCAGTCCCGCGGAGGCACTGCCAAAACCAACTTCCAAGCCAAGGGGCTGTCTTTGGCAACCCCTCCCTACCTGACCTCTCCGCGCGCTGATGTCATCGTGGCAACCGCATGGAAATAGTCCTCAAAAGGCACGTCCTGGTACAAACTAATTTCCTGTCAACACGCTGCCTGCAAATCCCGGCGGTCGGAATTAAGCCCCTCACATAATCCACGCAGGGCCATGTGTGCATGGGTGTGCCAGAGCTGGGCCCTAACCAGAAATACCTTGAACTTCAAAACAAGAAAACAAAACAAAACAAAACAACAAAAAACGTGTGAGCAGAGAGGCGTCTGGCTGCTCTATAAGAGAATTTCAAGTAATCTCTCGTGTTGCCTTAATGAAACCCATCGGTCTGCAGGCTAGGTGTTATTTCCATCTTTTTGCCAAGACCTCTTTCTTTAAAATCCGCCATAAAAGGAGTTTTAAAGGCAAAAGCGTCTTTGCTTACTAGTTTATTACATCAGCTGGAGCCAAATATCCTCCCCTACGTCATATTGCAGCTAATCCTCCAAGTGTCACCCCAGCCTCAGACCAAGCAGACACGCAGTTCTGTGCGTCAGAAAGTTCTTGACCGTCAGAAAGGCTGCCCAAATGGCAAAAGGGCCAGAATCTGTGGATTAAAGCAGACTACTGAAGGTGAGTATGAAAAACAAAACCTGTTCTTCGTTGCTTGGTTTGGGTTTTTTAGCTAAATGCACATTTTGACAGAATAAACCATGCACTGTACAGTGCACCAAATACAACTGAACTCACTCCCACACTTCTTTCCTTGGGATATGAAAGCAACTGCAGCCCAGTTCTATCACTGCATCAAGGAGTACACACTGTTCACTAGCTTAGAGAGTTCTCAAAGCCAAGAAAATTTTGTTTCCAGACATAACCAGATGTATGAAATCATCAGATTTCAATCTGTTAGCCTTCGTGCTATAGCCTTTTTTTTTTTACAGCAACTGACTTCCTGTTTTGTACATTTTTACTTATTTAGCTTCCTTTTCTTTCCGCACTCTTCATCTAGCAGGTTTTTTAATATTTGAAAACTAAAAGCAGTCTGAGAATGCAATCCTTAGGATTTCACCTCACGATGAAATTTGGTAAGCATCACCACCTGCAAGCTAATGGAAACACACACTTGCATTATCTGACAACCTAGAACGCTCACAAAGCCAATGGAATGAATGGTTTTTTCAGGACACCAGATGTCATTTTCATTGGAAAACATATTTGAGTCTCACTCACCATTTAACTCCTGTAAAGGAGAACCAGCGAACTCCACATCCCACCACCGACTTCAATGGCATTGAAGCCGGCGTGAACAGCTCAGCTTCAGAAACAGGACCTTAAAATTAGCTACGCCGCTGAACTGCAGATGTGGAAATGCAGGAAAGAGGCACAGAACAACATTCTGAGCACTCTTACAAATCCACAGCAACTGTGAAGCCACAAAACCAGAAGGAAGCCTGGGAGGGTCCCTCTCCCGAAGAGCCTCATTTGTGCACAGATGACCCCATCCCTCAGGCAGATCCGTGAGGTCAAAGAGGCAGATCCCAGGAGAAACATCCAGGATAAATGACTGCAGAGGGATTCATCTCCACACAGCTGAAATCTATAATGCAGGTTTTGTGAGGAGGGAGTACAGCCCACCTTTTCCGAAATGTCGTATCAGGCAAGATTTACCTGCAGATAAAAGCTGCCTTTATTTTTTCGTTTCCCTCCTAACAAAAGAAAAGCCATCATAATCAAAATTTACAGATTTTGTAAATAGTTGTGGATGGGATATCACCTTAAATAATTCTTTTACTGGAAGCTCTGGAAATAATTTCATATCAAAACAAATGTAAAACTCATTGACATGACTAAATGGTTGGTATCAAAATATTTAATAAAGGTTGAAACAGACCTTTCTGGCAGGACTCTCTGCTTCTCCACAAACTACTGAGGTAAAAAGGTTCCTGAAATACCAAAGCCCCCTGCCAGCACACTCCCTCGCGAGAGTCACCTCGCTTGCACAGTCTGAAGGATTTTTATTGAGTCTGACATTTCTGTCAGGGCTTTGCAGGGGTAACCTGTCAGCAAGGAGCACCTGCCAAGTCTGTCTTTTCAGTCCAACTGCCCTGATCGTAATTAACTGTCACACTATTTTATTTCCTACCCTCACAAACTCTGGTGAAATACTGCTCTGGCAGTACAAGGTTTTCCACAGCATTAGAGAAAAAAAAAATATTCCAATACCATTACCAGAAAAATAATAATTGCAGCATCTTCCCAGATAAAATTTTTGAGTGAAATTTGCTATCGGTGGGGCATTCGGTCCAGCAGAACGGACGCTGCCATGCCAGTTCGACAAAACAGGCTGCTCCACACAGATACACCCTGCTGAAACAGTAATTCAGTCAGAATATTTTTCTATCTAAAGACAGCAGAGCAGGCACTTACGTTAGCTTTAAACTTTGTTTCCCTTCAACGCTACAGGGGCTTCAAAATCCAGATGTTACTAAACACACTACCTTTATAGACGTGCATGTTTACCTGAGCAGCACAATATTCCCTACAGTACTTTTTGCTCTTCCCCCTCAAAATCTCAACACCTTTGACACCACCTATTTCCACTTTGGACTCACTGTTTCGAGCTGCAAAACCGTTATCTGCAATTACTGATTTATTCCTCCGTGGATGTGCACTCACAACCAAAGAGGTATTTCACAAAACAAAAAGGCAGGGAGAGCATACCTATGAAAACACCAGGGCAAATTCACTTTTTGGCATACTTAAGGTACAATTACAGTGCATACTATTAATTCAAACCA
This sequence comes from Apaloderma vittatum, assembly GCF_000703405.1. Classification (NCBI taxonomy): domain Eukaryota; kingdom Metazoa; phylum Chordata; class Aves; order Trogoniformes; family Trogonidae; genus Apaloderma; species Apaloderma vittatum. Next base: position 8,286 of record NW_009722160.1, on the reverse strand, counting down.
GTACAGATACTACAGGCTTGGATATCATTAAAAACTCTAGCAGAGATCTACAAATCTGGCATGTTAGCAGTTAAATGCTTTGGCTATTCATTAAAAACAAAGCAAACTCCTCCTCAGTGCTAAGATAAGAAATAGGGAATCTTCCTGCCTGTATCATAAGAAAAACTCTGGAAGAAGATGATCCTAAAGGCTTCCCTCCATCAGCTCCCTACAATTTGAAGCTGTCGTGTTCTGTACACACCTGCATCAGCTATTACTCAGTACCTTGTTTCACATCTTGCCTGTTTCCTCAAGAGCAAAATTCAAGTACTCCAGAAGGGAAATCTTCAGGGGAAACTTGGGGAAGTCTGGGAAATTTCAGAGACTGGGTAGAACATTTAGCTTTATGGTTGCCTCCAGGCCAAAACGGTGTTTTGCCAACTGTCGATTCGCCAATTAACGGCGGTTCATGTCATTTGGGTTTTAAGACATTAGGAAAGCCTAGAAAAATACAAGAACTCATAGCACTCCTTGAGTGGCCTCCAATTTCTAAGCAAACTTGCTAAAAAAAAGAAGAGCTTTGAGAAAAGACGAGACAGTGCTCAGGTGTCAGCAGGTGGCTTTGCAACACATGGCCTGTAGACCGCTACAGCAACATCCTAATTATCGTCCGCAGCCATGCAACCAACCCCTTTCATTTGCCCAAATTTCTCACTATTGCAGCTTCCAGAAGGTAGTGAAGCAGGCCCAGAAAAACGAAGAGCAATGAAAGGAGAGGAGGAGAGAAGCCAGTCTGAGACAGGTTTGGAATCAACAGGTTTTCTTCCAGAGGGCTTTCCCCAAGCACATCTCCAAATCCACATTCCATTTCCACTTGCCTGCAACTAAGCCCAGATGTCTACGAAGTCTACAAAAAATGGACTTCAGACCCTGCTTTCGTCGGGCCCTGGCACCATCTAGCTGAAACACGAAGGATGCTAACGTCAAGAGTTCTCCCATTCTGTTAACATTGGCCTTGCCTTAAAAAAAAAGATTAAAAAAACCCTAAACGCACACCTGATGCACGCTAGATTTCCCATTTCCTCTCTTTCTGTTTTCCTCAGCATTTCTTCTCTGCGCATTCCTGGAAGTTAATCAAGTTGAAAACTGTAATCAATCATGTCTACCAGGAAGCAAGCAGAGTTTAAGTTGGAAGTATTACAGACCTAGAAGTAACTAACTAGACTGGATTTCATTTCATTACAACAATATTTATGTATTTACATGTAAGAGGTTCGCTTTCATCTGGAATAAGTTTTGTTTATAAGTTTTAATCACAATTATATTTCCCTTATATTTCATTTAGAATGAAATAAATAAGGAAAAATTAAAAAGACCTTCAATCATTACAGTCCTATCCCTGCAGGCAGCTGTAGCCTGTCTGGGTCCATTTAGTGTGGGTAAGCTAACTTTTTTTCCAAAGCCAAAGCCCTACAGGAATTGAAGTGGTCACCACATATGCCCACTTCTGATTCCTCTGATCCTGGCATCTGTTTCAACTGGGCCTCTGGAAGGAATCCAGAGACAGTTCTCAAATTCCTGTCTTTGGCTGAAGCATCTTGCTGCAGGTCAACTTTGCCACTGCACTCCCAAGCACTGCCGAACGGGCTTACCCACACTCGCAGACTTGGTTACATCCGCTAAATCCTCTACATTTATCCATACGCTTGAACGACTGCAAGAAAAGGGTTTACAGATCCAGTCCTGCTTCCACCAATGTCAATGAAAGTCTCTGACTTTGAAAGTCCAAACTGTAATACAGGCCGGCATAATTACAAATCACAGTCTGTTTTTGTTTTAAACCAAAAGGTAGAAACATGGAGTTAAAACCTGTGATAAAGGATTCTTGCTAGGCACGAAGCACTAATGAGTTAGTTTTAAAAGGGACTGCAGACATCTATCGTATATACACACAACCTAGAAGTAATGCTGTTTGTTAAAATTGCTGCTCACAGAAAATGACAAGCTTTACTCACTTCAGAAATCTACTTTTTCACCACTCCTTGCTAGGCCTAAAATAGAAAGCTGGCACTGGGCCCTGCAGGGTTCAGCCCGTAGGTTTCACTGCCAGGATGCCATACACCCACCTCCTTTCTGACCAAGGCTGCCGATTAGCCAGAGAATTTGCACGGATACAAAAAGGTGATGGTATGTTCAAACGTACAGCATAATATGTGCTCAAGTGTACAGTACAAACTTGTGCTAACAATATTCCAGAAGGACAAAATAACTTGTTTTACAAACAGATTAATCACAGTACCTGTTAAATGCTGGGGTGGCATCGCACGAAACAGAAGCTGCTGTCCTTCACAGCTTCATTTAGAAGCCCAAGGGCCTCAACAATTAAAACTGCAAGTAATTTAATACCTAAAGTGAAAACAGTGTGTCTGTCAGAGGTTCTGAGTATTTTGATTTGTAGCTTTGGAATGTATCTATTCTCCCTCCCAAGCAAACAGGATAACATACTTCCTCAGAAAAACATCACCATATTGTAGTTTCAGGGAATTGGTACCAAAGCCCCCCCACTTTGTCACTTTTACCCTCCTTGGGAAAACTTGTGAAAAGCTTAACCTTACTCATCTACCAATCTGTTTTGGCCTCCACAAGTCAAATGCAAGGTACTGATTTTGTCCCTTGTCTGTTGTCTTTTTCCCTGTTAAAAATGTAATTTACCAGTCTCTTCTGCATCAGTTTACAACATTTCCCATTTTAGATTACAATGATTTGCAGTTTAGGGACAAATGCTTTGCTTCTGAAAAACAAGAGAAGGAACAAATACGTCTCTTGCCCAAAAATCCTAAAAATCCTACTTACATAAACAACGTCCCCTTTCCAAAGCACAGAGATTTCTTAAGTTCAGCAAACAGACTGTCTGTGCTGCATTTACACAGAGTCACGTTCATTCATCACTTTCAAGTCTAATTACCAAGCCATTTCCCTCTTGGCAACCTCTAATGGCCAGAAGAATTAGGTTTTACATGGTCAGGATACCAAGGGATAACAAATACCCATAACTCTTTGCAGCTGTGCAATTTGTAAAGCCTCTCAAGCTCTGTCCGGGCAAGGGATTACTGCGAGGCAAACTTCCCTCCTTATGCGCTGCCGTATCTCAACCAGTCCTGCGGGTCTCACTTCAGCGCAGTCTCTCCTACAAGAAGTCATAACAACATCTTGCAAAAGTTAGGAGGGGGGCGGGGGGGGGAAGAAAAAACAAAAAGGCTCCAGGCATCAGGTAGTTCACGTCTCCTGGTGCACAATTGCTCCTCGCTGCTGCTCGGTAATCCCTGGAACATCAGTTCTTTTTTGAAGATGCCAAGGGGTAGGTTGCCGGGGCTTCTCTCATGTGACTGACTCACAGTGAAGGAGAACTATTAAAAGCCTTTCTGATTTGGAGACGTATTTTCTCTTCTCAATTATTCTTCTGACTCGAAACATATCATGACACCTCTAACTTTCTATCATTTTTTTCTTTCACAGGTTTACCATCTCTTTTATAGAATCAGTTATACTGTATGCCTCCCTTTTTCTTTATAGAAAAAAAGTTATACATTCGGGTCTTTATTTTTCTTTTCAATTCTCTCCAAGCTTCCTCTAAACCCTCAGCATTACAAGCGCAGTGTCGCAGAAGAGAAATGAAAACAGTTTAAGTTCGCTTTATTTCTCTTCACTACCACATTGGAATCACCCTCTCACCTTCTTGCACAAAGGACCTGCAGACCTCTCCATCAAGCAACTGATCCCTGCACTGAACTTTCTCTAGAGATGCAGAATTTTATTTTCCTAAATTCTCTTTGAGGCTGGGATGTATCCAGCCGACTTTTTTAATTCATTGATCAGTAGGTATTAGTTTGTTGTCTACAGGCAAGAACTGGGAGGAGGGTGCAGACAAGCAAGAAGGAAAACCCAGGAGCTTACTTCAAACAGATAAAACATGGAACTTCAAATCAGGCTGGATAAGAAATCACATTTTCAAAAATAATATATTTTGACACCAAACAATTAATACATTTTTTGCCAATTTCAAAGTATTATTTCTTGTAACTAATAAACACACAAAAATATATTTTGTAAAATAAACTCATTACATGAGAGAGGTAGACCAGGAAGATTGTTTTATGTATTACAATTAGGGAGTTATGGTTTGGGACCGTGTAACAAATAAAACACTGTGGCGTATCTGAACGCAGCCACCGTGTTTGCTGTGGAGTAATGGCTCACACAGTGACAGAGGCTGCACTACATGATGCAAAGGAGATATTAAACTGAATGGTGTTAACGGGAAAATCCCTTCAACTTCTTGATCTACCTGTATTATAATTAATTACAAAGACTATCAATTCGCACGCGCCTGCTGATGAGAAGGAGTTTTTTAGTGATCTCTACAGAACTCTGGGAGGAAAATGTTTTGTGTTTGAAAGCCACAAGCTTTAGTCAAATCTAAACACGTAGTAATGGGTTAATGAAAACTTGGCAAAGCGTTTTGAAGAGCAAAAATACTCCTCAGTGTCATTTCACACCTGTATTTCAGGTCTGAACTACGCATAAAACTTCTCTCACAACATTTTAGGCTTCTCTGTGTCTCTGGACAGGTTCTGTTCGGATCAGGAGAGGTTACCTACCCGGGATGCAGCATGTTCTGCCCAAAGCCCACAGGATCCTAACCATGCTTTAAACTGAGAGGAAAAACTTGCACACAGCTGTATCTGGGAGTGTTTTTCACTGCCAAGGCAGAGCAAACTAATTCAACCAACGCAGGGAATAGAGGGACAATATAAACAGGTGTTTCCTTGAAAATTTCGGTGTGGTTAGTAATAGTACAGGAAATGGATCTCCAGAGGCCACAAATCGTTAGCATCTCTAATGCCTTTGCAAATTCCTACTGTGCAAAGTCAGCCTGTAAAAAAGGCCATTTCTAATAAGAGCCTTGTCTGGTTTCCTACGCCATTTCATTTCAGATGAATTTTATGAGAACTCTGCTACATATTTTACCTCCCATCTGGTTCGGATTTGACAATGAAATATTTGTGTGTCCCACCCTGTTCTTTTTAAAGCTCCAAAACCAGATGTCTCCAGCACAACACGACTGCAGCAGGTCATACCACATTCTTCAGCAAGCTGTGCCAGGCCTACTACCCCCCACAGACAGTTCCAGGTAACCTAAAACTGAGTTGTTTACTCCCTAAAAAGAAGAAAGCAAACAAACAAACAAACAAACGAACAAACGCAACACCTCTGGGAAAAGCCTAGTCAAAATGGACTATGTCTTATTCTTCCCAAAGGTTTAATCTTGAGGCAGTGGTGTTTCTGAAAGCTAAAAAGACATTAAGGATTACAGCACGAGGAGGTATTTCCCCTGCTTCTCTAACTGGCTTGATTCCAGCAGACATTTTTGCTACTTCTCTATTGTGATAAGCAGGCAGGTGTTTCAGGGCGTACCACAGGGTGGCCAGCATTTCTAGGAAGTTTACAGATTTCACAGCTGCAGACATCGCACCCAAAAAGGATGTGGATGAAGGCAGCATCTATCACATTTTCCATTTTCATTGCTGCTCTTGCAACATAAAACAAATTGTGTCGCTCATGTGTCAGAAAGACACCTTTCATCGTTCCCTGCAGATACAAGGGGCCCTTTTGCAATACAAAGGAACGGATACCGAGGTAGCTTCTTTTCCAGAAAAATTATGAAGTTGTGACGTGCCTTTTAAGCAGGTAACTGATTTCCACACAGGCATGTTTGACAGGTTTTCATGCAAAATGAAACAGGAAAAAAGTATAAGACGATATCCCCCCAGAAAGACCACGTGCAGAGGCCGTCAAACTTTAAATGCTACAGTAGCAACTAAAAGCTCCTATTATCCTCCCTTCAGACAAGAACTAAACATCTCTCAGAACCATCACAAAGCAGGATGTTAAAAAACCATTGTTAGCAGCTTGCACAATAATCCCTTTTTAAAGTCACACATGAAAGGACCTAAGTGTTCCAAATCTTCTCATGAAGTTTTTCCCAGTACAGAGAAACTTTTAAATGTGAATGTAATTTTACACATATGAGAAGTCTCCTTGAAAATTTGTGTTATGTAGTCTATGATCATAGTGTTTGCTTGATGGAGACACTATATTAGGCCAGTGCAACAACCCTGGGAAAAGCAAGGAGTTAGTTACTGGAAATAAATGCAAGCTAAAACCACAGAAAAGAGCTAAAGGGCATGAGAACCAGTAGAATCATTCCCGCTATTAGTAGAATCATACCTGCTAATGAGATGAGAAAAGAGGAACTCTACCAGCTCACCTGTTTATGCCAAGTTAAATATGCTTGAGTAGAAGTCACAAATGCTATCCTTCTGCATGTGGAATAAATATATTTAATTAAATAATTCTCGGAAGGTAATACGCTTATGATTGCACAATGTACGAGCAATTTATCAGAAAACAACGTCTGTGATTTTTGTAACAGGATTACTTACTTTCCTCTTTCAACTGCCAAGGCGTCTATTTCATCAAAGAAAAGAATTGAAGGAGACACAGCTCTGGCTTTCCTGAAGATCTAGAAAAATAACAATGAAACGCTCCGTTTTAAGGGAGGGAAAACTTTTACAGAATTTCATCGCTGTTCACACACCTCACAAGCTACAGAGCATCACAGAAGAGACATAAGCCCTGTCATTTCTTTCTTTATTTAAAAAATACCCCAGACCTCTTACAATTTACTTAGGATAATGCACAATGCAGCCTTATAGCAAAAGCTGCTGCTGGATCCTAAATTTGACATGCATCACTAGGCCGATGCAGGAACAAGTTAAACAACATAAAGTATCCCTTACACTGTTTTGTTTCTTTTCTTTTTCAAACTTAAGCAAGAAAGAAATTTTTTTTTGAAAGCTTAATGGTAACCCTATAAGCAGAGCAGAATTTGAATGCCAAGAAAGTTTAAGGTATAACATTAAGTATAGCTTGCCCTTTCTCACCTCTCTCACTGCTCGTTCAGACTCACCAACGTATTTATTCATCAGCTCGGGTCCCTGCGAAATTAAAAAAAAAAGTTAAACAAGCACATTACATTTACACATAAAATGACAGAGACTATGCACTACTAGTAATTTTGATAATTTGTTATGTGCAAGTCTTATTTCTGCACTTCTGGACTTACCTTCTACCTGTACCAAGTTTTTCTCCATTTGTTATAGGACCGTGCATGCATGTACCTACCCACACGGGTTAGTTCTCACATCACAATACTTTCTTAGCAATTCAGCAAGAAATGGAATTAACCAAAAAACATAATACTTCCCCAGCACCTTCATGAGAAACAAAACCAAGTGAGAAACACCCAACACTTTGGAAATTCTTTGCCGTTCTTAAAAGCTGAGGCCTCAAGAAGAGCAAGAAGGGGGCTGCAAATCAACCAAAGAGAATGAATTGCAGAAGACGTTTACTTGCATTCTCAACGTGCATTCTGTTCAGCCAAGCACCAAAACAGTGACTTAAACCAACGTTCACAGGCAATTCTTTGAACTCAACAGTTTGCAGGTCCAGAAAGAAGCAAGCTGCTGTAGCAGCACCCCTGAAACCCATCATCCATGAGGCGCTCCATCCCCAGCAAGAACACTGTGCAGTGTCTTAGCTTGCTCACGTTCCTCCTCCTCCCTGCCAAGTAGGATTATGAGTGCCAGCTGCTGCGGGGCCTGATCATACTCACAGCCTTGTCCACCAAGAACACTTTGGAGACCATGGAGTCAATGTTCAAACCTTGAACAAGTACTTACAATTATAAAAAAAATAAAACAACAGAGAATTCTCAGAGTATTTTCTGCGCTGCTCTATCCCCTAGACAGGTCACTTAAATAATGCTTCCTAACAGGACTAAGGGTCTCATGGGATGAGATTGACTACAGCCTGGTTTGCGTCACCATTGACCCGCAGCCACAACCAGTAATGATTATTCGCTGCCCTGAATGAAAAGCAGCTTCAATCTATTTTCTAGGAAACAGGTGTCCTCGTAGTTTCACCAGCAGAACCAACGTCCTTCCTCAAGGAAAACAGAACCGCCTTCCTCTGTTTCACAGCTGCCAGTACCTTCCAGTAACACCTGGCTCAGAGCAGTAACACAGCTTGAAAAAGCAGGCACGTCAGTACTAAGAACACATGAGAGACACACGTTTATACATGGGCAGTGACTGAGCTTCTGTTTGGGGACTGACCTGCTGGAGAGCAGTGTAGGAGAAAGGGGCCTGGGAGTCCTGGTGTGCAGCAGGATGCCCATGAGCCAGC
>NW_009722159.1:0-3325 GCF_000703405.1 Apaloderma vittatum | reverse complement strand
TATTGGAACTCGTTACCAGAAAAGCTCATCTTGGCACCTTTGGGATGTATTTTTGTCCTTTATGTGGGTGATAATGTGCACAGCTGCCAACAGCTGGAGGGGAAAGACCAAGACTCAGGAGATCTTCTGGTCAGGAACAATCTCTGGGTCTCCACTGCTTGTTGATGAAAAAAAACCACCCCAAAACTATACAGACACTCATCAGCTCCTTCTGTCCTGTCTACTCCAAGTGAAACTTGCTCAGGACACGACCTGAGCTTAACAAAGCCCTTTGCACACCAAGGCCCTGAGCTTAGCAGGGCCAGCCACAGAGCTACCATTGCCCAGATACTACAGCCTGTTAAAACCAGCAAGATTCCTAGGTTTGACCAAAAAAACCTCCTTTTCTGAATACATTTCACCCGTAGAAAGAAATGGTCTCACTCCATCCATGTTCACTGGAAGACTGGAATCAGAGAATGGTTCCGGTTGGAAAAGACTTTTAAGATCAGCCAGTCCAAGTAAAAATGAAGGAGAAACAGGGGAAGCCGCTGCAAAAAGTGTATAAAAACGGCAATAAAGATGAAATAGGTTTGCATTACCAAGGGGCAACTGCTCAGAAAAGGTGACAGAATCTACAGCAAGAGTAGATCTCACCCCACTCGCTTGGATCACGACAGTTGAAACACAAGTCACTGGAAATAGTTAAATGTTTAGCCAAATACAGATGTTACTGCATCACGTTATCCTCTTCCCTTTAAAAGGAGGAAGCTCTTAAAAGATGAAGCATATCCCAGAAATAATTAAAAAATAAATAAATTAGCAGGTGAAAACGGCAGGAACAGTAAAGCTATTTCCTGGGAGAGCGCGAGCGATGATGCTGGTTCTGCCAAACAAGTGACAAACGCAGCAGAAAAACACAGGTCAGAGAAAGACCAAGCCCACAACTGGAGGTTTTACAAAAATGAAAGAATCCTCAACAAAATTGTTTCCATTTTCCTGGAGGAAAATCTGCATTTACAGTTTTGAGTTTTGGGTGTTTTGTTGGGGTTTTTCCCCCCGCAATGAGAAATGTGAAAGCAAAAAAAAAACGGTTGATTATTACTTTTTTTTTTTTTGGAACCAGTATTTCAAAACATCACAATAATCGTCATTTTAATGTGCTACTTTACTGACATCCCCAGCAACGTATTCCACAACAGTACCACAAAACCCAATAGTGAAGTGGAAAACACTAAATCCTCCAAATTTGTTTTTATTCTGTGAGTGCTACTTTCAGCGTGGCGGATGCTCCTGTCAAAAGCCTCAGATACCGAAGCACGAAAATCTCTTACTGACAAATTCCAACCTCCAGAAAACCTCTCAGGAGCAGCAGCATTCCGTGCTCCAACAGCAGCCATGGGGAGAACGCTGGAAACTACAACTCTTGGAGAGCAGAGATGCATTTTTATCCCTCACTAAAGATAGATCAAACGGACTAGTGCCCCGCTACTCTGAAAAAGCGTTGCATAACCCGACGATGAACCCTTCCTGCCTACCTTTGATTTACATCATGGATTTTTTGATTCATCTTTCCCTGACATTCCCTTATTACCACTGCCAAGCTGAACAGTTAAAGCTAGAAGTCTCTTAATTTCTTTCCCTTCTTCTGAGCAGGTTTTTATCTATTATCTTGTTTTTTAAAGCCCTGACACGGAACGGCAACCGAAGTGGCAACTTGAACATACACAATTTGACGCGCAGGAATGAAACCCCAGCCGCGATACCTGTTCTGCCGGGATTCCCAAATGCACAGCCCTGGGGCTCGGGGAAGGCGTTTGCGCACAAAGCCACACAAAATAAGAATTAAATGTCACGTCAGGCTGAGAAGAAAGCAAATTAACAAGGGGATATTTCTTTCTGCCTGTACCAGTGCCGGCTGGCTGCCAGTGCCGGGTGGCTGCGGTAGCTCCCGCAAGCCGCTCACGCACTCTGATTGGGAGGGCAGGCACGGAGCCCAGCAGTCGCTTTGCAAACTCCATCACGACTTTTCGCGAGGTCCCAATTTTCCCCCACTGCATTGCGTTCGCCGCGCCTTGCCGTATTCTGCCGCCCTCTGCTTTTATTTCCTTCTCTCCCTTCCTCCTCCTCATCTCCCTCCCTGCTCGTTTTAGCGCAACGCCCAGGTCTGGCTACATAAAAACACATATAAACAAAAAAAACCCAAGCCACACCAAAAAAAGTCCCACGCAGCCCCCCTCTAAACCACAGAGCAGTTGATTCTGCACACATGGGAAGAGGCATCCTACCCACCCCTTTTTTCTTTTCAACAGCAAGAGTGGATGATCTGAAGGTAGAAGCAAGCAAAAGATGAAGCTGTAAGACACACACACTGTTTATCTGAGCAGACTATACACGCACTGAGGTACAGGACAAGTGGAAACAGCCCCAAGTTGCACCAGGGGAGGTTTGAATCGAGGTTTGGATCAGAGAGAAGGAAAAATTTCTTCACCAAAAGGGTTGTTGAGCACTGGAACAGGCTGCCTGGGGAAGCAGTGGAGTCACCATCCCTGGAGGGATTGACAAGCCATGTAGATGTGGTGCTCAGGGACACAGCCCAGTGATGGACCTGGCAGTGCTGGGTTAACAGCTGGGCTTGATGATCTTAAAGGTCTTTTCCAGAGTAAACAATTCTACGGTTCTGTACGCCAGACACATGCTATGGTGGGAAACACCAGTACACGCACACACGTGGCACTCCGGCACAACCTGCGTAATCTGACTTTAATTCCCAGCACGGCACCTCTCATTCCATCATGCATATCCCCTCTGGCTCGGGACAATCTGCCAGGCCTGGAGCAGATGGTCACAGACAGGGCTCCTTGCTCCCATACCTGAAAACACCAGGCATCTCCACCTTGGCCGTCCTGCGAGGAGCAACACGGAAGCAGGAGCTCGGCAGTCCCTCTGGAGAGCACTCCAAGAACAACTAACCTGGCTTTGGCCACTGAGCCTCCAGCAAGGAGTTCCAGGGAAGGGCAGCAGAGAACGCCTGTCCCACCCTGGCCACTGACTGGAGGTGGCCAGAAGACAACTTCTGCTGTGGATCCAGTGAAGAAACACCTTGATGAGCGAGGGCATGTCAGGCTGACTCAGCTGTCCTGCCCGGCGACCAGAGGAGCTGGAGTTTCTGGAGGACCCACAAAGTCAATACATTGCACACGGGTAAAACTAACCCTGCATCATCGGGGCCAACTACCCAGTTTCGAGCGGCTATAGACAAGGTGATGTTGGCTTCTGCTGATGAGGATAATGCCAGAACAGCTGACAAGATGGGAACCACTATAGAATCATAGAATGTTGGGGG